>NW_025142461.1:0-1259 GCF_004010195.1 Chiloscyllium plagiosum | reverse complement strand
TGTGCTGTTCCACACATGTACGATATCATGGCTTGTCTTTGTGATGTTCCACACATGTACGATATCATGGCTGGTCTTTGTGCTGAGCCACACATGTACGATATCATGGCTGGTGTATTAGCCGTTCCACACATGTATGACATCGTGGCCTGTCTGCGTGCCTTTCCACACATGTATGACATCATGGTCGGTGTTTGTGCTATTCCACACATGTATGACATCATGGTCGGTCTGCGTGCCATTCCACACATGTATGATATCATAGGCGGTCTTTGTGCTATTTCACACATTACGATATCATGGCCGGTCTTTGTGCTGTTTCACACATGTACGATATCATGGCTGGTCTTTGTGCTGTTCCACACATGTACGATATCATGCCTGGTCTTTGTGCTGTTCCACACATGTACAATATCATGGCCGGTCTTTGTGCTTTTTCACACATGTACGATATCATGGCCGGTCTTTGTGCTGTTCCACACATGTACGATATCAGTGCCGGTCTGCGTGCTGTTCCACACATGTACGATATCATGGTCGGTCTGCGTGCTGTTCCACACATGTACGTTATCATGACTGGTCTTTGTGCTGTTCCACACATGTACGATATCATGGCCGGTCTTTGTGCTGTTCCACACATGGACGATATCATGGTCGGTCTTTGTGCCGTTCCACACATGTACGATATCATGCACGGTCTTTGTGCTGTTCCACACATGTATGTTATCATGACTGGTCTTTGTGCTGTTCCACACATGTACGATATCATGGTCGGTCTGCGTGCTGTTCCACACATGTACGTTATCATGACTGGTCTTTGTGCTGTTCCACACATGTACGATATCATGGCCGGTCTTTGTGCTGTTCCACACATGTACGATATCATGATCGGTCTTTGTGCCGTTCCACACATGTACGATATCATGCACGGTCTTTGTGCTGTTCCACACATGTACGACATCATGGCCGGTCAATGTGCTGTTCCACACATGTACAATATCATGGCCGGTCTGCGTGCTGCTCCACACATGTACGATATCATGGCCGGTCTTTGTGCCGTTCCACGCATGTGCGATATTATGACCGGTCTGCGTGCTGTTCCACATAAGTACGATATCAGTGCCAGTCTGCGTGCTGTTCCACACATGTACGATATCAGTGCCAGTCTGCGTGCTGTTCCACACAAGTACGATATCAGTGCCAGTCTGCGTGCTGTTCCACACAGGTACGATATCAGTGCTGGTCAATGTGCCGTTCCA
>NW_025142460.1:0-1259 GCF_004010195.1 Chiloscyllium plagiosum | reverse complement strand
CTTACCAGGCAACTGTCACCACACTCAGTACCGGGCCTCTGTCACCACACACCATACCAGGCCATTGTCACCACACACCATACTGGGCCACAGTCACCACACTCCATACCAGACCACTGTCACCACCCTCCATACCAGGCTATTGTCACCACACTCCATACCAGACCATTGTCACCACACTCCATACCAGGCCATTGTCACCACCGTCCTTACCGGGCAACTGTCACCACACACCATACTGGGCCAGTCACCACACTCCACACCAGACGGCACGGTAGGCGGCACGGTGGCACAGTGGTTAGCACTGCTGCCTCACAGTGCAAGAGACCAGGGTTCAATTCCCGCCTTAGGCGACTGACTGTGTGGAGTTTGCACATTCTCCCCGTGTCTGTGTGGGTGTCCTCCGGGTGCTCCGGTTTCCTCCCACAATCCAAAAGATGTGCAGGTCAGGTGAATTGGCCATGCCAAATGGCCCGTAGTGTTAGGTAAGAGGTAAATGTAGGGGTATGGGTGGGTTGCGCTTTGGCGGGTCGGTGTGGACTTGTTGGGCCGAAGGGCCTGTTTCCACACTGTAATGTAATCTAATCTAATCAGACCACTGTCACCACCCTCCATACCAGGCCATTGTCACCACACCTCATACCGGGCCACTGTCACCACACTCCATACCAGGCCACAGACACCACACTCTATACCGGAACACAGCCACCACACTCCATACCGTGCCACAGTCACCATAGTCCATACGGGGCCACTGTCACCGCCGTCCTTACCGGGCAATGTCACCACACTCCATACCGGGCCACTGTCAACACACTCCACACCGGGCCACTGTCACCACACTCCGTACCGGGCCTCTGTCACCACACACAATACCAGGCCACTGTCACTACACTCCATACCGGGCCACTGTCACCACACTCCATACCGTGCCACAGTCACCATAGTCCATACGGGGCCACTGTCACCGCCGTCCTTACCGGGCAACTGTCACCACACACCATACTGGGCCACAGTCACCACCCTCCATACCAGGCCATTGTCACCACCCTCCATACCAGACCATTGTCACCACACTCCATACCAGGCCATTGTCACCACACTCCATACAAGACCACTGTCACCACACTCCATACCAGGCCATTGTCACCACCATCCTTACGGGGCAACTGTCACCACACACCATACTGGGCCAGTCACCACACTCCATACCAGACGGCACGGTGGGCGGCACGGTGGCACAGTGGTTAGCACTGCTG
>NW_025142459.1:0-1259 GCF_004010195.1 Chiloscyllium plagiosum | reverse complement strand
CCTGAAGGACAGGCTCCAGTGTTCTGGAATTGTGCAGTGTGGGGGAGGGTGAGTGGATTAGTAACCCCTGAAGGACAGGCCCCAGTGTTCTGGAATTGTACAGTTGGGGATGTGGGATGGGTTAGTCTGGAATTGTACAGTTGGGATGTGGGATGGGTGAGTAACCCCCTGAAAGAGAGGCTCCAGTGTTCTGGAATTGTACAGTGTGGGGGAGGGTGAGTGCATTAGTAACCCCTGAAGGAGAGGCTCCAGTTTTCTGGAATTGTACAGTTGGGGATGGGGGAATGGGTTAGTAACCCCATGAAGGACAGGCTCCAGTATTCTGGAATTGTACTGTGTGGGTGAGGGTGAGTGGGTTAGTAACCACTGAAGGACAGTCTCCGGTGTTCTGGAACTGTAAAATGGGAGCGGGAGGGGTGGGTTAGGAACCCCCTGAAGGACAGGCTCCAGTGTTCTCGAATTTAAAGGGTGAGGTGAGGCAGATGAAAATCATGGGTCTTCTGACTCAAACTTTAATACCAGCCACAGGCAGTGGCTTTAGGTACAGCACCATTAAACCTAATTCGGTACAACTCCTGTCTCTCATCTCACTGTTACCGAGAGAATGATAATTGTACAGTAGGGTGATGGAGGACGGGCTAGTAACCCCCTGAAGGACAGGATTCAGTGTTCTGGAATTGTACAGTGTGGGGGAGGGTGAGTGGATTAGTAACCCCTGAAGGACAGGCCCTGTCGTTCAAATTGATGAGCTTTTATCAGATCTGAAGACAAAAGGAAATTTCAGATTTTGTTTAAAGACTAGAATTGGAGAACAGCAGGAAGCACAAAGGAAAAGAGGCTTTGTTTTGGCGGTGCCTGGATGTGAGCATTACTTGCAATGTCAACGTTCATCACTGAACTGTAAATTGCCTTGAGCTGAGTGGCTTGGTTTGTCCTTCGAGAGGGGAGCAAACCATATTTCTGTTGGAGAGGTCACCTATAGGCCAGCTTCGGCAATGACAACAGATCCCCTTATTTAAGGGTATTACTGAACCAGATAGAATCATAGAGTCGCACAGTAATATAGCTCAGATACAGACCCTTCGGTCCACCGAGTCCATGCCAACCAGATATCCTATCATAATCTAGTCCCATTTAGCAACATTTGCCACATATCCCTCTAAACCCTTCCAAACGCTGTGTGGAGTTTACACATTTTCCCCGTGTCTGTGTCGGTTTCCTTTGTGTGCTCTGGTTTCTAACCACAATCCAAAGATGTG
>NW_025142458.1:0-1259 GCF_004010195.1 Chiloscyllium plagiosum | reverse complement strand
ATATCCTCTTGTTGTTGAGTATCTTGTGGAACACTTCCCTATCGAATGATGAGACTGATATTGATGATGTTTTCTTAAAGTTTGGGTGCAGGGAGTAAACAAGTATGAAATAACAAACGAAGATGCAGATGTGAAAGATTTAACATGTTATCATGGGAGAGCTGTCCTTATCTGAAGCTTCCTCGCTGAAATTGAATATGACACAATCTCATCCAAAACTCAATCCTTGAGATGGAAAGGAAGAAATCATAGATTTTTTGGTGTCCAATAAAATGGGAATGGAAATGGAGGGATGCAAATTTCAATATATATGCCAAGTACTTGATGAGATGAATGGCAGACAACAGTCCCGTCGTCTGAAGTGAGTCTGTGATCATTGGAAAAGTGTGTATGAGAGAGAATCAGAAAAAAAATGGCACAATGAATACAGACGGTGAGACACTGAGAAGGGTGATGGAAGACAAGGATATCGATTTGAAAATGGGAAATTAACAACAATTTGTGAAAAGAGCTGGACCCTGGTGTTGAGCGGATTTTATGATTATTGAGGGAGTAGAATGCAGTGATGAGAATTTTAAATTCGAAACCTCACCTGGATGCCACCTCACGATCGACGTGAACACAAGAGTCATATGGTGACAGGACTTGATATGTGCGAATGAGTGACTGACAACCATGGAATTTGCTGGAAGCGTATATCTTTGGACTTTCCCTGGGAAACGTTTGGACAAGCAGAGTGTGCATTTAACAAAGTTAACAATGAGTTTTGAAGTTGCAGTGAGTTTAGGAGGATTGGAATTAGAGACAATGATGGAAATGGCTGGAGGCAAAGTTGGTTGAAATCGTAGTCTTGACTTGTGCCAATAATGCGATTGTTTCCAGTTGCAGTTCAGGACGATGTTCTGTGGGTATTGAGCAGAGTGCATGCTGATGAGTGAAGAGAATGTACTGGGGTTTTCCAAAGATTTGAAAAAGGATTAGAGTGGGACACTGACACATAGCTTCAAATCGAACATCAAATTGGACGCACTTGCCAGTGCAGAAATAGCAGAGAACATTGGAGAGATCCTCGCACATTATCGATATTTCTGATGGATCTGAGTGTGAGGTGAGAAGTGAAGTTTGAACAGCTACCTGTGTCAAAAACGCGTAAAATGCACAGGGATTTGTTTCATTGACAAATGAGCTGGAAGATAATGGAAATCGATTACAAATATGGGGAATGTTATGGATGATTGAACATCGAATCTTGCTATCCT
>NW_025142457.1:0-1259 GCF_004010195.1 Chiloscyllium plagiosum | reverse complement strand
AGAAAGTGCTTCCTCAGTACCTCAGAATGTGCTTCCTCAATACCTTAGAAAGTGCTTCCTCAATACCTCAGAAAGTGCTTCCTCAATACCTCAGATAGTGGTCCCTGCATACCTCAGATAGTTGTCCCTCAATACTTCAGAAAGTGGTCCCTCAGTACCTCAGATAGTTCTTCCTCAGTACCTCAGAAAGTGCCCCCTCAGTACCTCAGATAGTGCTACCTCAGTACCTCAGAAGGTGCTCCCTCAATACCTCAGATAGTGCTTCCTCAGTACCTCAGAAAGTGCTCCATCAATACCTCAGGTAGTTCTCCCTCAATACCTCGAAAGTGCTCCCTCAATGCCTCAGAGAGTGTTCCATCAGTACCTCAGAAAGTGCGACTTCAATACCTCAGAAAGTGCTCCATTAATACCTCAGATAGTTCTCCATTAGTACCTCTGATAGTGCTTCCTCAGTACGTCAGATAGTGCTCCCGCAATACCTCAGAAAGTGTCCCCTCAGTACCTCAGAAAGTGCTCCAGCAATACCTCAGAGAGTGCTCCCTCAATACCTCAGATAGTTCTCCCTCAAAACCTCTGAAAGTGCTCGCTTAATACCTCAGATATTTCTCCCTCAATACCTCAGATAGTGCTCTTCAATACCTCAGATAGTTCTCCCTCAATACCTCAGATAGTGCTCACTCAATACCGAGATACTTCTCCCTCAATACCTCTGAAAGGGGTCCCTCAATACCTCAGATAGTTCTCCCTCAATACTCAGATAATGCTCCCACAATACCTCAGATAGTTCTCCCTCAATACCTCAGATTGTGCTCCCGCAGTACCTCAGAAAGTGCTCCCTCAGTACCTCAGATAGTTCTCACTGAGTACATCAGAAAATACTCCCTAAATACCTCAGAAAGTGCTCCTTTAATACCATAGAAAGTGCTACCTCAGTACCTCAGATAGTTCTCCCTCAGTACCTCAGATAGTTCTCCTTCAGTACCTCAGAGAGTGCTTCCTCAATACCTCAGAACTTGTTCCCTCAGTACCTCAGATAGTGCTCCCTCAATACCTCAAAAAGTGCTCGCTCAGTACCTCAGAAAGTGCTTCCTCAATACCTCAGAAAGTGCTCCACCAATACCACAGATAGTTCTCCCTCAGTACCACAGAAAGTGCATCCTCAGTACCTCAGAAAGTGCTCCCTCAGTACCTCAGAATGTGCTCCCACAATACCTCAGAAAGTGCTCCCTCAATACCACAGGAAGTGCTCCCTCAGTACC
>NW_025142456.1:0-1259 GCF_004010195.1 Chiloscyllium plagiosum | reverse complement strand
GAGGGTAAGCGAAAGATGAGCCCGGAACGGATAGAGGGAATAGTGGGGATGCCACTGCCCAGCAATAAATGGGAGTTACGCAAATCTTTGGGTCTAATGGGATATTGCAGATTGTGGATAGATTTCTATGCTCAGAAGACTAGGAAATTATATCTTAAACTATTAGAGGGGGAGCCAAAATGTCTAAATTGGGATGATAAGGAAAAAGAACTAGTTGAGAAACTCAAAAGAGATTTGATTCATGCCCCCGTGTTAGCCTTACCTTCCCTAGATAAACCTTTCCACCTCTTTGCCACCGTAGATAAGGGAGCGGCTTTGGGGGTATTAACCCAGAGGTGGGGAGGGATGAAACAGCCAGTAGCATATCTTTCAAAGCTATTGGATCCAGTATCCCGAGGGTGGCCTGAGTGTGTGCAGGCCGTGGCTGCCACTGCACTGTTGGTGGAGGAAAGCAGAAAGCTTACGTTTGGGGGAGCCCTAATAGTAAGCACCCCACACCAAGTGAAAATGATCTTAAACCAAAAAGCTGGGCGATGGCTGACAGACTCGCGGATTTTGAAATATGAGGCGATACTGATAGAAAAGGATGATCTAGTGTTGGTCACTGACAATTGTTTAAATCCAGCCGCCTTTCTTTGGAAAGGGGAAGGAGACTCTCCTCAGAATCCAGGGCACGACGGCCTTGACATTATTGAATACCAAACTAAGGTCCGTATGGACCTGAGAGATGTTCCACTTCATGCAGGGGCTAGGCTTTTTATAGACGGATCATCCCGGGTGACTGAAGGGAAAAGACATAATGGGTATGCAGTTGTAGATGGGACAAAAGGTAGTGTGGTGGAGGCAGGAAGGTTGCCAAATGGGTCGTCAGCTCAGACCTGTGAACTCTATGCATTGGAGAGAGCCCTGAGGGCATTAGAAAATAAAGAGGGAACAGTATACACTGATTCTAAATATGCATTTGGTGTTATGCACACTTTCGGAAAGATATGGCAGGAAAGAGGACTGATCAATAGCCGGGGGAAGGAATTAGTTCATGAAGAATTGATTAAATGGGTCTTGGAATCTCTATTACTCCCCCGAGAGATAGCCGTAGTGCACGTAAATGGTCATCAGAAAGGAAATGAACCAGAGGGGAAATAGATTAGCTGTTGAAGTGGCTAGGGAAGCCGCCCTGAACCCACAAGAAGTGGTGATTCATTCCCTAATACCTACTGTCCCAGGTTCTAGGGAAACTCCTATATTTACTGAAAGAGAAG
>NW_025142455.1:0-1259 GCF_004010195.1 Chiloscyllium plagiosum | reverse complement strand
TTGCTGTGTGACAAGATACTGGTGCTGGATAAAAACAAATTACTGCGGATGCTGGAATCTGAAACCAAAAGAGAACATGCTGGAAAATCTCAGCAGGTCTGTCAGTATTTCTAAGGAGAGAAAAGAGCTGACGTTTCGAGTGTAACTGTCCATTTGTTAGCGCTGTAAAAAAAAAGGGAGCAATAGGGTCGTATTTGTTCTCGGTTAAGAGAAGGTGAGTCATGGCTCCAGAAGCAAAAGTAGCAATAAAGAGGTGATAATGACAGTGTATAGAGAGATTACAGGGAGATTAGGAGCTGTGAATGACCAAGGCTGAAGCCAGTGCTATGTGACAAAATATGTGGGGGTTGGGGGGGGAGGGGATGGGTGAAGTCGAGGCAAAATGGAGAACAGGGGAGAATGGTCGCAAAGGGGAAAGAGGAGAGGAAAAAGGTGATGAGAGTGGGGAGCGAGAGAAAGAGAGACAATCAAGAAACAAGAGGTACTAAATTGTGAAAAAATATTTTAAAACTAAATAAAATAAATGAAATAAAATTACGGAGCACAATGAAAACAGAGGAGTTGAAATGGGATAATCATCTGAATTTGTTGATTTCAATGTTGAGACTGACAGGCTGTAACGTACCTAGTCGGAGTATGAGATGTTGTTCTTTCAGTTTGCGCTGAGCTTCACTGGAACATTGCAGCAGGCTTGGACTGACATGTGGGCATAGGAGCAGGATTGTGTGTCGAAGTGGCAAGCCACGGGAAGGTCCGGGACCTGGTTGCGTACCCAATGAATGTGCTCAGAAAAGCGATCGCCCATTCAGCGTTTTATCTCTCCGATGAAGAGGAGACCACATTGGGAGCAACGAATGCAATGGACCAAATTGAAAGAGGTAGAACTGAAACGCTGCTTAATCTGAAATGAGTGCTTGGGACCTTGGATGGTGAGCATGAAAGAGGTAAAGTGGCAAGTGTTGCACCTTCTGCGGTTGCATGGGAAGGAGAGGTGTTAGGTGTGATGGAGGAGGGAACTAGGTTGTCTCGGAGGGAATGATTTCTGCGGAATGAAGACAGGGGAAGGGAAGGTAAGATGTGTTTAGTGGTGGTGTCGTGTTGGAGTTGGAGAAAATGGCGGAGGATTATTCTTTGCACGTGAAGGCTGGTGCTGCATGGCCGACTTTGGTAGAGAGGCTGAATGGCCTGGTCCTGCAACTGTATATCAGGCTCCAGAGGTTGAACAGCCTGTTCTGATGTACCTGAAATCCATATGGAAT
>NW_025142454.1:0-1259 GCF_004010195.1 Chiloscyllium plagiosum | reverse complement strand
ATCATTAAAATCACAGGAATAGAAAACACACACCGGATCATCAACGCCACATTCACAGGAATCCGATTCACTAGAGAGGAAGAACAGGACAATCAACTCCCATTCTTAAAAGTGATGGTACAGAGAACACCAATCAGAGAATTTATGGGCGGCACGGTGGCACAGTGGTTAGCACTGCTGCCTCACAGCGCCAGAGACCTGGGTTCAATTCCCGACTCAGGCGACTGACTGTGTGGAGTTTGCACATTCTCCCCGTGTCTGCATGGGTTTCCTCCGGGTGCTCCGGTTTCCTCCCACAGTCCAAAGATATGTGGGTCAGGTGAATTGGCCATGCTAAATTGCCCGTAGTGTTAGGTTAAAGGGGTAATTGTAGGGGTATGGGTGGGTTGTGCTTCGGCCGGTCGGTGTGGACTTGTTGGGCCGAAGGGCCTGTTTCCACACTGTAAGTAATCTAATCTAAGTAATCTAATCTAAAGAATTCGCCACGAAGGTATACATGAAAGCCACACACACAGACCAAGTCCTGAACTACAAAAGCAACCACCCCAACACACACAAAAGAAGTTGCATCAAGACACTGTTCAAAAGGGCCACAACACACTGCAGCATACCAGAACTGCAAAAAGAGGAAGAAGAAGACCTATACAATGTATTCGCCAAAAACAGATACCCGCGCAATTTCATCAACAAATGCCTAAGGGAAAGACAACGGAATGAGGACATGTCACAGCCCAAAGGACTAGCCACACTACCATACATCAGGAGCATTTCAGAACTGACAGCCAGACTACTACGACCACTAGGACTCATAACAGCACACAAACCAACAGCCACTCTCAGACAACAACTCAACTCAGGACAAAGGACCCGATACCCAGCATGAGCAAAACCAACGTAGTGTACAAATTCCCATGCAAGGACTGCACAAAATACTACATAGGACAAACAGGAAGACAGCTAATGATTCATGTCCATGAACACCAACTAGTCACGAAACGAAATGACCAGCTATCCTTAGTAGCCACACACCCAGATGACAAGCAACATGAGTTCGACTGGGACAACTACTATTATAGGACAAGCCAAACAGAACAGCCAGGGAATTCCTAGAGGCATGGCACTCATCCACAGATTCTATAAACAAACACATTGACCTGGACCCAATATACCAGACACTGCAGCGGCTAGCTGGAACCGACAACTGGAAGCGGCAGAGATAAACACAATAAATGCCAGAGGAAACAACACAGAAGCACTTC
>NW_025142453.1:0-1259 GCF_004010195.1 Chiloscyllium plagiosum | reverse complement strand
GAGTGATCCAAATCGGCTCCTATTACTTATGTCGTGACTCGTCCATTGTTACATCAAACACGCACTGACTTCCACTATTGTCTGAAAATTTCTTATTCATGTCCCTATATTTCATTTGTATCAAGAATATGATTCAGCAATGAAGAAACCAGGAATAAGCACAGTGTCACCTCCGTCGAAACAATAATCCTGTCACAGGCAAAGAAACACCCTTTGACTACCATTCATGGGTTCTTGACATCGAATGAATTTTAGATGCAAATTGAAATGTCAGCGTGGATTTTAATAACTTGACTTTTATGTCCACATGCACTGTCGGACTATGTAGGCAATTGTATGTTTTCTATTTGAGAATAAGATCGTAAAAGAAGGACCATAATTCTAAATAGTTCCTCATAAATACAAGAGGGAAACAAAGAGAAATATCATTCCTTTTTATGCTAGTGTGTGGAGCTCACAACAACAAGAAATATTTCAAATATTAATCTGAGTTAATTTCAAAAGCAACTAACACAATTACAATTGTTGAAAAGCAAATGGAAAGAGATGGTTAAAGGCGGAATTGATGATAACTGAAAGAGGGAGATAAGCTGAAGACGAGGTGGGACGGACGGTAACAATCAAAAGGGTTGAGCGCAGATACTCACAGAGAACAAGTGATGTGTAGAAAACGGGATGGCATATAGGAACGCAAAAGAGAACGAGTCAAATCAGTTATCCACCTCATTATACGGCAAACTGTTCATTTTGTTAAGAAGCAGCAGCAGGAACAGCGGTACATCGATCAGCTGGCTGATGGGAAGGTATATTTTGTTGGCAAAATCTTACGTTGTGCTTCAGGACCATCCATGTTTGTTTCAATATCAGCAAGAGCCGGAGCATCGATCAGGGAGCTGACGTTGATGTGAGTCACTATTTTTTTAAAAAAAACTTACCTCGTTATTAGGCAGAATGCACGCGGAGAAGGAGTGGACCCAGGACAGCAGAGTAAGTGTAGTAATCTTTTGGGTGTTTGCTTCACCTGAATCACTACTTAGGTTGTGTCTTCCTCCCATTCTCATGTTGCAACAAAAAGAAAAGCTTCTTGCGCCTAATTGGTAACCTTTAAAAAAAATCTTTATTTTTCTACAGTCCTTTTGGAGTTTACAATATGGGAATTGCGGTTGGACGTTTGAATGTTCCTCTTGCAGAATATGGGAAGTAAAGGTCAACACGAGTTTCGTTGCTGACTTCGTCTGCAGGAGAGGGACTAACTCTAG
>NW_025142452.1:0-1259 GCF_004010195.1 Chiloscyllium plagiosum | reverse complement strand
ACACAGCATTATATAGTATAGACACAGCACACATACAGCCTGATATAGTATAGACACAGCACACACACAGCATGATATTGTATAGACACAGCATACATACAGCATGATATAGTATAGACACAGCACACATACAGCATGATATTATATAGACACAGCACACACACAACATGATATTGTACAGACGCAGCACGTATATAGCATGATATAGTATAGACGCAGCACACACACAGCATGATATTGCATAGACACAGAACACATACAGCACGAGATTGTATAGACACAGCACGCAACAGCATGATATTGTATCGACGCAGCACATTTATAGCATGATATAGTATACACGTAGCACACATACAGCATGATATTGTTTAGACACAGCACACACACAGCATGATATAGTATAGACACAGCACACACAGCATGATATAGTACAGATATAGCGCGCACACAGCATGATAGAGTATAGACAAAGCGCACAGCCAGCATGATATTGTATAGACACAGCACACACACAGCATGATATAGTTAGACACAGCACACACACAGCATGATTCAGTATAGACACAGCACACAGACAGCATGATATTGTATAGACACAGCACACACAGCATGATTTTGTATAGACACAGCACACACACAGCATGATATAGTATAGACACAGCACACACACAGCATGATATTGTATAGAGATAGCACACACACAGTTGATATTGTATAGACGCAGCACAAACACAGCATGATATTGTATAGATGCAGCACACATACAGCATGACATTGTATATGCACAGCACACACAGCATGATATTGTATAGACACAGCACACACACAGCATGATATTGTACAGACACAACACATATATAGCATGATATAGTATAGACGCAGCACACATACAGCATGATATTGTATAGACACAGCACACACACAGCATGATATTGTATAGACACAGCACATATATAGCATGATATAGTATAGACGCAGCACACATACAGCATGATATTGTATAGACACAGCACATATATAGCATGATATTGTATAGACACAGCACACACACAGCATGATATTGGATAGACACAGCACATATATAGCATGATATAGTATAGATGCAGAACACATACAGCATGATATTGTATAGACACAGCACACACACAGCATGATTTAGTATAGACACAGCACAGATACAGCATGACATTGTATAGACGCAGCGCACACACACCATGATATTGTAAACATGCAGCACACACAGCATGATATTGTATAGA
>NW_025142451.1:0-1259 GCF_004010195.1 Chiloscyllium plagiosum | reverse complement strand
TCCCTGCCTGACAGGTACATACTTATCTAGGACGCTCAGGAGTTTTTCCTTGAATAAGCTCCACATTTCCAATGCGCCTATCCCCTGCAGTTTCCTTCTCCGTCCTATACTTCCTAAATCTTGCCCAATCGCACCGTAATTGCCTTTCACCCCAGCTGTAGCTCTTGCCCAGTGGTATACACCTATCCCTTTCTATCAGTAAAGTAAACATAACAGCATTGTGATCGCTATCACCAAAGTGCTCACCTACTTCCAAGTCTAACACCTATCAAGAGTAAGGGGATTCGGGAAACAGTATTTCCTCTGGTACCCAACGTTCTCTGTATTGCATTTAATGGATACATGAACTCGTCTGACTCTGCAGAGAAAGCGAAAATTTTGTGGACATTTTAAATTCCCCAATCGATTTTGTTTGTTTTTTGGTTTTTTATATGTTTAGTTTTGGAAAGTTTTGAGAGCTTGCCCGTTGTAGTAGTTTTAGTTTGTGTAGTTTTTAAGCTCTATGAGACTTTGTTTATTAATTATCAGTGATTCTAGCTCCTCCTTTCTTAAGTCTTGCTGCGGTGTGTTCTGGATAATGACATGCTTAAATGGTGTACCTGGAACATTAACGGGAGCCATTGCCCAGTCAAGAGGAAAGATTTACTTTCTCGACTTAAAAAAGAAAGGGTGGATGTTGTCCTGTTGCATGAGATGACAAGGAACATTTGACATTACAGCAGGGCGGGTTTGATCGGATTTATTTCTCGTCTTTTAATACTAGGAGTAGGAGAGAAGCCATACTGGATAAGAAGAATCTTCCATTTAAATTACTAGATTGTATTTGAAACGCACGGGAGGATCATAATCCCCAAAGTCTTGAATTATGGTAAATAATCCAATATTTTGAATGGTAATTGCGACTCCCCACCCCCCATCACTGCACCCGGGGCACCCTCTTAAAATCCTGGTAGATGCATTATCCAAATTCAGTTATCTTGCATCATGGCACATTATCGGATAAGGTGATTTCAACTGCCTTATGGACCCCACGGTTGACAGAATGTCCAAAGATCCCCCAATACTCTCGTTGTAATGCAATCAATTAGTGGATTTCTGTGCAGAACTAGAGCTGGTGGATGTCTGGAGGCAGGTCTACCTCACAAGTAGGGATTTTATTTCTCCTTTAACCCGCAGAAATACCACACGAGGATTGATCTCTTCCCCATCCCTGCAACAATCTTCGATTCGGTGGCATCTTGCATAATTGGGAATATTAC
>NW_025142450.1:0-1259 GCF_004010195.1 Chiloscyllium plagiosum | reverse complement strand
TTTCTGTGAAGAGAGAGTGAAAGAGGAAAAAAAAACACCGCTGCCCGCTACCGGTAAGCACTTTTAAAACCAAACGGTCTTACCTTCGCTGCTGCTCGCACTGGAAATGCCACATCATACCAGACACTGGCCTATCTCTTTGCTTCTGAATGCTGACCTATCCACAATAAAACGCCGTATCCAGATTCTAAATTGGCGAATCCTACACGTCTGGTCTCGGGCTTCAAACCTAAGAACTTCAACTGTTGTTCCACAAGTTGTAGTTTTGCGAGACTCGAAGGCAGAGCATCGCAAGCCTACCTTTCTCACATTGTTTCTCTGTTGATGCTGCGATTAAGAATTCGCTTGCATACTGCAGAAGCGCTGATCCCCCAGGTTAAAACAAGAGTCTCCAGACTCCTGTGTCGAGCCTCTTTAATTATGGCGGGGACTCACAGTAATCTTGAAAATGTCACGTGAAAGTATACTATTTGCCTTTGAATGGAAAAGTGAACCAGAATTGACTGTCGGCGTGTAACGGTACACAAAACAAGGCATTTGCGAAATCCACAATAGAGAGCCATTTACATCCGGTGGAATTTGAGCCACTATAATATAGGGGTTGGGAACATTTGGGGTGTGTGGAACAACAGCGTTTTTGGTAACCTGCAGGTCATGAACAAACCTCCATTCCCCCGATTCACCTGGAATGTTTGCCTTTTTGAACGAAAACACTGGGTGTTCTCACCAGTGATTATTCACGGGGGATTATCACTCCAGCCTATAAGAGAGATTCAAAGACTGGGGTAATTCCTTACACAGCCTCGGGTTTTGACGGCTCTTTTGCTTTGCAAGGACGAAACTCAGACATCGGGGTTATTCTTAAGGGTTCGTATGAGCCCCACATCATGTTTGCCTTTTGCCCTGAAATCAGTTGGGACCCTTCTTAATCTTGGGTCCGAGACATCTACCATAGGTAAACGCCAGACTACACTCCTGGC
This sequence comes from Chiloscyllium plagiosum, assembly GCF_004010195.1. NCBI lineage: Eukaryota > Metazoa > Chordata > Chondrichthyes > Orectolobiformes > Hemiscylliidae > Chiloscyllium > Chiloscyllium plagiosum. The sequence continues at coordinate 279 of NW_025142450.1, read as the reverse complement.
GGGAATTACCTGGACTGCCCTGTCTGCCTGAGTTAGCCGATTTAGTATCTTCCTATACGTCCTTTTAACTGCATTGAAGCAGATACCCACACCGACTCTGAAGACACAATCTTTCGTTTTTTGTGCCTGTCGTACCCATGGTCCCAAATTCTGACACCTGACGCTGGATGCCTTCGCCAATGATCCGTGAGGAAAAGAGCCTTCCACATCAAAAAAACAGGGTCTACTTACCGTCACAGATACTTAAAAAACGTTTAAAGTGACAGCACATCTGTGATC
>NW_025142449.1:0-1259 GCF_004010195.1 Chiloscyllium plagiosum | reverse complement strand
GCATTCCCTACACCTACCAGCCTTTCCTTTCGAACAGGAATATACTGTCTCTGGACTCTCGTTATCTCGTTTCTGAAGGCTTCCCATTTTCCAGCTGTCCCTTTACTTGCGAATATCTGCGCCCAATTAGCTTTTGAAAGCTCTTGCCTAATACCATCAAAATTAGCCTTCTTCCAATTTACAACTTCAACTGTTAGATCTGATCTATTCTTTTCCATCACTATTTTAAAACTAATTGAATTATGGTAGCTGGCCCCAAAGTGCTCCACCACTGACACCTCAGTCACCTGCCCTGCCTTATTTCCCAAGAGTAGGTCAAGTTTTGCACCTTCTCTAGTAGGTACCTCCACATACTGACTCAGAAAATTTTCTTGTATACTCTTAACAAATTCCTTTCCATCTAAACCCTTAACACTATGGCAATCCCAGTCTATGTTTGGAAAGTTAAAATCCCCTACCATAAACACCCCATTATTCTTACAGATAACTGAGATCTCCTTACAAATTTGTTTTGCAATTTCTGGCTGACTGTTAAGAGGTCCAATACAATCCCAATAAGGTGATCATCCTTGTGTTATTTCTCCATTCCACCCAAATAACCTCCCTGGATGTATTTCCGGGAATATCCTCCCTAAGTACAAATGTAATGCTATCCCTTATCAAAAACACCACTCCCCCTCCTCTCTTGCCTTCCTTTCCATCCCTTCTTTAACATTTGTATCCTGGAACATTAAGCTGCCAGTCCTGCCCATCCCTGAGCCATGTTTCTGTAATTGCTATGATATCCCAGTCCCATGTTCCTAACCGTCTTTCCCTGAGTTCATCTTTCCCTGTTCGGCCTCTTGCATTGAAATAAATGCAGTTTAATTTATCAATCCTACTTTGATCTCTACCATGAGTACTACCATGAGCAAAACCAATGTAGTGTACAAAATCCCATGCAAGGACAGTACAAAACACTACATAGGCCAAACAGGAAGACAGCTAACAATCCGCATCCATGAACACCAACTAGCCACGAAATGACACAACCAGCCAACCTTAGTAGCCACACACGCAGATGACAAGCAACATGAATTCGACTGGGACAACACTACTATTATAGGACAAGCCAAACAGAGAACAGCCAGGGAATTCCTAAAGGCATGCCACTCATCCACAGATTCAATCAATAAGCACATCGACCTGGACCCAATATACCGACCAATAGCTGGAACTGACAACCAGAAGCGGCAGATTCAAACCACTACAAATGCTAG
>NW_025142448.1:0-1259 GCF_004010195.1 Chiloscyllium plagiosum | reverse complement strand
CCTATGCCTCCAGGGAATCTTCAGAATCTTACCCAGTAGCGAGATCCTGACAAGCCCCCACGTTTACAGTCGTGGAAATTTAATCGACGCGACTCAAATGCGAGCAAGAGCAAAGATAACGTTGATTTTCAGAATCTGCCGAATCGACCCAATACATTGGCAAATGTTGTATGTAAGGTGCACCTAAGGGTTTTCACATATTCCTTTCATATTATACTTCGCCTTTCCTTATCTCAAGGCCAGGACCCTGGAACATTCGAGTACCTTTACACATATGGAGTTGTTTTATTCATTCCTTGACTGTTGATATGACACTTTACTGTCCTTGTAATATACTGTCGGTACATTTTTACGTCTGCCTGTAAATGCTTGTATAGTCAGATCTTTACTTCTTTGTTTCAACGATGCTTTTACTGATTTCTCAATAAATGTTAACTTTCCATTACAATGGCATTTTCTTTTCATTCCGCCCTGTCTATATCCTTCATTGTTTTTTACATCATCATCATGTCTCCTCTCAAACTCCCCGACTATAAGTTAAAAACAGAACCAACTCAGTCTGTCCAATGTCTCCTCATACCTCAACCTCTTCATCCCAGACAATATCCTGGTAAATTACCTCTCGAACGATTCCATAGCTATCATATTGCTGCTCCATGTGAATACTCGAGCGATAATCGAATGGACAAATAAAATTAGTGACGCAGAAAACCAGCGAAACTGTTCTTTTCCAACAAAGTCTCTTATCCTCAATCCTGCCCTGTTTCCTTGTCCTGATCCTGACACCACAACAATCGTTTGTCTATGCCAGTAAACGCTATAAATGACCATTAATATAACAATAACGATATCCAAATGGATCAAGAGCTTGAAGGTCTTGATACTGAGATTTGGGCACGTTCGGCAAGCACCGGTAACCCCAGCAGCAGAGATTGAACAGCGTCAATGTGACACTGAGAGTTAGTTTGTTCAGTGCCTCAGGCAATTGGCAGGACGGACGTAAAGTCGTTTAGTAATTGTGACAGAGAGAGAGAGGTCTCCGTGAATGTGTGGGTTAAAAGCATGATATGTGATTCACAGAGATGGCAGACAGCAGCGGTTTGAAGGTTAAAAAATCGTCAGCACGGAGAATAGTTTCATGTCAAAATGGTTGCCTCTTTCCCGCGTTTGTTTCGCAAATATTACATTAAGTAAAACAGGAAGGATGCCCATTGCCGCGACTCCAGTCACATTGAAGTTGTTGAGGCCACAACGCAGAG
>NW_025142447.1:0-1259 GCF_004010195.1 Chiloscyllium plagiosum | reverse complement strand
ATGAATCTAACCTTATTCCTTGTTTTAATCGAAAAAACCTAACTCACTTGTTTAGTGAATCCTACTACACTCGTTCATTCAACGAAACAGACTGCACATAATAATTCAATGAGTAGAGGTACTCTTAATGCATTGATTCAATCAAAGAAATGGCACACAATTAGGTCATAAAGCAAACGGCATTTCTCTATTCGATGAATATAGCTACTCTAATTCTCTCAATGTCACAAGATGCACACATGTTCTCAATCAGAAAGCACACATTCACTCCATGAACCAAACTGCACGTGTTATTTCAAGGAGAGAGCTTCTCTCATTTAATCAATGTGTCAAGCTTAACGCTTTCATTCAAGGAAACAAGCTGCATTCATTGAATCATTGAATTAAACTTTAATGATTGGTTCAATGAATCAAACGTTATTCAATGTTTCAATGAAACAATCTGAACACGCTTATTTAATGAATGAAACTGCACACGATCATTCAATGAAAGAGGGTGCACTTGTGAATTAAAAGAGTAGAGGTACTCTCTTTCGTTCAATGCCTCAAGCTTAACACATTGATTCAAACAAACAAATTGACACATTTAGTTCATTAAGCCAACAGCATTTGTCAACTCAAGAAATGCAGCGACTCCTTTGAAACTGCACACGATCATTCAATGAAAAAGGGTGCACTTGTGAATTCAAAGAGTAGAGGTACTCTCTTTCGTTCAATGCCTCAAGCTTAACACATTGATTCAAACAAACAATTTGACACATTTAGTTCATTAAGCCAACAGCATTTGTCAATTCAATAAATGCAGCGACTCCTTCATTCAATATCACAAGATTCACACATTGTCTCAATCAAACAGCACACATTCACTCCATGAACCAAACTGCTCGTGTTATTTCAATGAGTTTAGCTTCTCTCATTTATTCAATGTGTCAAGCGAAACGCTTTCATTCAAACAAACAAACGGCAGTCATTGAATCATTGAATCAAACTACAATGATTCAATGATTGAATGAACCAAACGTTATTCAATGTTTAAATGAAACAAACTTAACACGCTTATTTAGTGAATGGCACTGCACACGTTCATTCAATGAATGAGGCTGCACTTGTCAATTCAAAGAGTAGAGTTACTCTCTTTCGATCAATGCTTCATCCTTAACGCATTGATTCAAACAAAATGCACACGTTCAATTCATGAAGCAAACTGCATTTGTCAATTCAATGACTGCAGCTACACTCTTTCTCTCAATGTCACAGGC
>NW_025142446.1:0-1259 GCF_004010195.1 Chiloscyllium plagiosum | reverse complement strand
GTGGGATTCATTCTGTCTCTTAATCTTGCTGACATTCAGCATGATTTGCAGCATTAATTTCAGAATCTCTAATTTTCTGCATGGAAGTGTGATTCACTCTGTACTCTGGTATCTGTGAGATGACAGTGCTCAGTGATGGAGCTCCATCCGTCCCATTTAATTAAGACACCATCATTGACGACTCGGATCAACACACAGTGACTGGCACCACTTCGCCATACAAAGACCAATTATGAAATGGTCTTCCCCAGCAGCTCGAGCATTTCCGTATATTCAGGATCAGAGAGCAAAGAGTCGTTCTGCTCAGATCAGAGAAGGAGTGCGGGAGGTGGATTTTCTGCATATGCCTGGACAGTATCCGAGCCGTGCCCCCTTTTAACATACGATTCTCAACTGAATCAACACTTCCTGCTCCAAATTTTCTGGAATAATTACACGGTTCTGAAAAGAAATTGAGTGAGTGCCACTCTCTCAGAGAGCATTACCAGATGGTCAGTGCTGAGGAAGTGCTGCACTATTGGAGAGTCAGTGCTGAGGGAGAGCCGCACTGTTGGAGGCCAGTGCTGAGGGACTGCTGCACTATTGGAGGGTCAGTGCTGAGGGAAGTGCCGCACTGTTGAAGTTTCAATGCATGAGTGGGCATTATCAACTGGTCAGAGCAGAAAGAGCTCTGCACTGTCGGAGGGTCAGTGTTCAGGGAGTTCCTCACCGTTGGACGGTCCGTGCTGAGGGTGCGTTGAACTATCGGAGGCTCAGTACTGAGGGAGTGGTCACTGTCAGAGGGTCAGTGCTGAGGGGATGCCGCACTGTTGGCGGGTCAGTGCTGAGGGAGCACCGCACTGTCAGAGTGTCAGTACTGAGGGAGTGCAGCACTGTTGGAGGGTCAGTAATGAGAGAGAGGCCACTGTCAGAGGGTTAGTGCTGAGGGAGTGACGCACTGTCGCAGGGTCAGTGCTGAGGGATTGCCGCACTCTCAGAGGGTCAACACTGAGGGAGAAACCACTGTTGGATGGTCAGTGCTGAGGGAGTGAGCAATATTAGAGGATCAGTGCTGAGATAGTTGGCACTCATGTAGGTTCAGTGCTGAAGGAGCGGCGCACCTGCTGAGGTTCAGTCCTGTTGGAAGGGGCACTGTCTGAGGGAAAAGTCCTGTTGAATGGGTCACTGTTGGAACGGGCAGTGCTGTGGGAATGTCGCACGATTGGAGAGTTAGTGCTGAGGGAGCAGCGCACTGATGCAGGGTCAATGTTGTGTAAGTG
>NW_025142445.1:0-1259 GCF_004010195.1 Chiloscyllium plagiosum | reverse complement strand
AGTGCTCTAATGGTAGTATTCATACTCTCATGACTTCCTACACATCTCAAAATATCTCCTCAGTTAACGTCACTTTTTAATTTTTATATTGATTAGAGTGGTGCTGCAAAGGCAGAGCAGGTCAGGCAGCATCCGAGGAGCAGAAAAATCGACGTATCGAGTAAAAGCCCTTCATGAGGAATAGAAGAAGAGTGCCTGCAGAATGGAAAGACAAATGTGAGGGTGTGGGGTGTGGAGAAAGTAGCATACAGTACAATAGGTGAATGGGGGTGGGGATGGAGGTGATAGTTCAGAGAAGATGGTTGGGGACTTTCTCAAAGAACAAAATGCATGAATGGGGTGGGGATGAAGGTGATTCGTCGGAGAGGTGGGTGGAGTGGATAGGTGGAAAGGAAGATAGGCAGGTAGGACAGATCACGGGGCAGTGCTGAGCTGGAGGTTTGGAACTGGGGTGACATGAAGAATCTTCCTTTCCAACTATCCACCCCACCCTCCTCTATGACCTATCACCTTCATCCCCACTCCATTCCCCCATTGTACTCTTTGCTGCTTTCCCCCACCCTCCTCTCTAACCTATCAACCTCCTCTCTGACCCCATTCACCGCTTGTACTCTATGCTACATTCTACCCACCCCCACCCCCTCACATTGACATCTCCACTCTGCAGACAGCCTGCCCCTATTCCTGTTTAAGGGCTTTTGCCGGAAACTTCAATTTCCAGCTCCTCGGATGCTGCCTGACCTGCTGTGCTTCTCCAGCACCACTCTAATTTATTTAAAGAGATGGTCTATCCACACATTGGGGGCTCTAGAACTGGGGGTATGTTCTGCGATTTAGGACGTGACTGTGCAAATGAGATTTCGAAAGAGCTGTTTCACGCAAAGTGTGCAAAATATTTGGAACATTTGCAGAAATGGCAGAGGTTGCTGCGTCAATTGTTAATTTTAAGTCTGCGTGAATGATTTTTGCTTCACGCCAAGATTTAAGGGATATGAACTGAAGGAAATTGCCTTTGAACTGTGTATTTTGGCCAAGAGACGACGAGAGTGTAGACTGAGGGGAACAAAATTGTGGAAATGTTCTAAGAGTTCAATCATATAGTTTGCGGTCTGGTAGGACTGTTAACAAGATGGGGAGGATACTGAAGGACCAGGGTAGACGAAGAGAGTGGAGAATGAAGTGACTGACCGAAAACAAGGACATAAAATGTGAGGTTACGAATGTTAATAAGATGTTTAGATTTGTAAACTAAACTTTAA
>NW_025142444.1:0-1259 GCF_004010195.1 Chiloscyllium plagiosum | reverse complement strand
TTAGGGTCTGGAACACAGTGCCTGAGAGTGTGGCGGAGGCCGTTTTAATGCAGGGTTTCGATCTGGAAGACAGTGTCAGAGAGTGAGGAGGAGGCTAGGTCAATCCAGGTGTTAGGGTCTGGAACACAGCGCTAGAGAGTGTGGGAAAGGCCGGGTCACTCCAGGGGTTAGGGTCTGGAATACAGTGTCTGAGAGAGTTGGGGAGGCCGTTTTAATGCAGGGTTACGATCTGGAAGACAGTGTCAGAGAGTGAGGAGGAGGCCAGGTCAATCCAGGTGTTAGGGTCTGGAACAGAGTGCCTGAGAGTGTGGGGTGGGCTGGATTAATCCAGGGGTTAGGGTCTGGAACACAGTGTCTGAGAGTGTGGGATATGCCGGTTTAATGTAGGGGTTAGGGTCTGGAACACAGTGCCTGGGAGTGTGGGATAGGCCCATTGTCTCCAGGGGCTAGTGTTTGGAAGACAGTGCCTGAGAACGTGGGGTATGGCGGGTCAATCCAGGTGTTAAGGCCTGGAACAAAGTGCCTGAGAGCGTGGGATAGGCCGGATTAATCCAGGGGTTAGGGTCTGGAACAAAGTGCCTGAGAACGTGGAAGAGGCCAGATTAATCTAGGGGTTAGGGTCTGGAACACAGTGCCTGAGAGTGTGGGTTAGGCTGGGTCAATCCAGGGTTAACTCTGGATCACAGTGCCTGAGGTTGTGGGATAGGCCAGTTTAATGCAGGCGTCAGGGTCTGGAACACAGTGTCTGAGAGTGTGGGATAGGCCAGATTACTCCAGGGGTTAGTGTCTTGAATACAGTGCCTGAGAGTGTGGCTTAGGCTGGGTCAATCCAGGGTTAGCTCTGGATCACAGTGCCTGAGAGTGTGGTAGGCCGGATTAATTCAGGGGTTAGTGTCTGGAACACAGTGTCTGAGTGAGTGGGTTATGCCGGGTAATTCCAGGGGTTAGGGTCTGGAATACAGTGTCTGAGAGTGAGGGGTCGGCCGGTTAAATGCAGGGGTTAGGGTCTGCAACACAGTGCCTGAGAGTGTGGGATAAACCAGATTAATCCAGGGGTTAGGGTCTGGAACACAGTCCTTGAGAGAGTGGGACAGGTCGGATTAATCCAGGGGTTAGGGTCTGAAACACAGTGCTTGAGAGAGTGGGATACGCCGGTTCAATCCAGGGGTTAGGGTCTGGAACGCAGTTATTGAGAGTGTGGGATAGGCCGGATTATTCCAGGGGTGAGGGTCTGGAACACAGTATCTGAGAGTGTGGGA
>NW_025142443.1:0-1259 GCF_004010195.1 Chiloscyllium plagiosum | reverse complement strand
CTAACCTACACATCCCTGAACACTATGGTGTAATGTAGCATGGCCAATCCACCCTAACCTACACATCCCCTGAACATTATGGGGTAATTTAGCATGGCTAATCCTCCCTAACCTGCACATTCCTGAACACTATGGGGTAATTTAGCATGGCTAATCCACCCTAACCTGTACATCCCTGAACACTATGTATAATTTAGCATGGACAATCCACCCTAACCTGCACATCCCTGAGCACTATGGGGTAATTTAGCATGGTCAATCCACTTTGACCTGCACGTTATGGGTAATTTAGCCTGGCCAATCCAGCCTAACCTACACATCCCTGAACACTATGGTGTAATTTAGCATGGCCAATCCACCCTAACCTACACATCCTCTGAACATTATGGGGTAATTTAGCATGGCTAATCCATCCTACCCTGTACATCCCTGAACACTATGGGGGAATTTCTCATGGCCAATCCACTCTAACTTGCACGTCCCTGAAAACTATAAGTTAATGTATCATGGCCAATCCACCCGAACCTACACATCCCTGAACACTATGGGTAATATAGCATGACCAATCCACCCTAACCTACACATCCCTGAACACTATGTGTAAATTAGCATGGACAATCCACCCTAACCTGCATATCCCTGAGCACTATGGGGTAAGTTAGCATGGTCAATCCACTCTAACCTGCACGTTATGGGTAATTTAGCCTGGCCAATCCACCCTAACCTGCACATCCCTGAACACTAAGGAAAATTTAACATAGCCAATCCATTCGAACCTACACATCTCTGAGCATTATGGGTAATATAGCATGGCCAATCCACTCTAACCTACACATCCCTGAACACTATGGGGTAATTTAGCATGGCCAAACCACTCTAACCTACACATCCCCTGAACATTATGGGGTAAATTAGCATGGCTAATCCACCATAACCTGCACATCCCTGAACACTATGGGGTAATTTAGCATGGCCAATCCACCCTAACCTGCATATCCCTGAACACTATGGGGTAATTTAGCATGGCCAATCCACCCTAAGGTGCACATCCCTGGGCACTATGGGTAATTTAGCATCGCCAATCCACCCATACCTGTACATCCCTGAACACGATGGGAAATTTAGTATAGCAAATCCACCCTAACCTACACATCCCTAAACACTCTGCGTAATTTAGCATGGCCAATCCACACTAACCCACACATCCCTGCACACTATAGGGTAAATTAGCATGGCTAATCCACCCTTACCTGCACATC
>NW_025142442.1:0-1259 GCF_004010195.1 Chiloscyllium plagiosum | reverse complement strand
ATAAGCTCACAAGAAGTAAACACAATATTCTCGGACTTCCATGATCTGTGGAATGCAGGCAATACCAATAATAACGAGAGATAGACGTACTGTTATGTTTAAGTAACTTAACACTGGTTTCCACATAAAATCAACACACTTGTTCTCCGTGTTGAAAGTAGAATATCTGTTCCTGTCTGAGGCTCTGCCGCGGAGGTGAATAAATTAGCATATAGTCTTTTTGAAACATCATTATCAAAATCAACAGTTACAAAAATGAATCAAATAAATAAGTCTTTTTCCCAACCTGTCTCGAGTACTTATTAGACTCCCACTTACAGATGATTGATTCAATACAATGATACATCTCGGTGAGAGTGAGCAGATTGCACTAATGGATGCGATTACAATGGCAAACAAAGTAAAAGCCATTCAATTCATTAAGGAAATGTGCTAACTCTAACCGTGACGTACGTTTCCACTGAATGCAACATTTATAAATCTGAGTATGTGGAATGACTAATGGCTCTATATTTCTCTCGAACGTCTGCACATGCGATTGGCTTCTTTCTCAGAGCACTGCGTGTTAACAGCGTCTCAGCACAATTCTTTACTAAATCTCAGAAGTTTAATGGGATTTCTGCACTTTTCCTTTGGAAAGTATCTGGTCAGACTGAAAAAGCAGGTGTTTTAAGCTGACAGAACCACAGGAAAATCTCCGTCACATACAAGGACCCGGTCTGTATCTCCACGTTTTCAAGTTAATACAAGTTGTAGTGAAGTTAGTGAATCTCTCCACACACGCAAAAGTCATTAGATTCGATTCAGCATTGGCAAAATTCTCGCTTGTCATCACATGCGACAAGGAAACCATCTATCTCACATGTGATCAGTTTTGTAACGAACCTCTACGGAAAAACTCCCCACGACCACAGAATTAAAGAATTGAATCCAACTGTTAGGTGACCTTTTTTCAATAGGTTAATCCAATTTATACATTAGATTGGATTATCTACAGTGTGGAAACAGGTCCTTCCTCCCAACAAGACCACACCGCCCCTCCGAAGAGAAACCCACCCAATCCCCTAGCCTATATTAACCCCTAACTAACGCACCTCACACTGTGGGCAATTTAGCATGGCCAATTCACCTGACCTGCACATCTTTGAGCACCCGGAGGAAACCCACGCAGATATAGGGAGAACGTGCAAAATCCACACACACAGGCGGGAATTGAACCCAGGACCATTGTGTGCAGTTTTGGGCGCCATACTATAGGA
>NW_025142441.1:0-1259 GCF_004010195.1 Chiloscyllium plagiosum | reverse complement strand
CCCTCAGCACTGACCCTCTGACAGTGCGGTGCTGTCTTTGTACTGACCCTCTGACAGCGCAGCACTCGCTCACTACTGACCCTCTGACAGTGCGGCACTCCCTCAGTATTGATCCTTTGACAGTGCAACCCTCTCTCACTACTGACCCTTTGACAGTGCAGCACTCCCTTAATACTTACCCTCTGACAGTGCGGCACTCCCTCAGAATTGACCTTCTGACAGTGAAACACTCCATCAAGTACTGACCCTCTGACAGTGCAGTAATCCTTCAGTACTGACCCTCTTACAGTGCAGCACTCCCTCAGTACTGACACTCTGACAGTGCAACACACCCTCAGCAATGACCCTCTGACAGTAAATCTCTCCCTCAGTACTGACCCTCTCACAGTGCAACACTCCCTCAGTAATGACCATTTGACAGTGCAACACTCCCTCAGTACTGACCCTCTGACAGTGCAGCACTCACTCAGTACTGACCCTCTGACTGTGCAGTATTCCCTCAGCACTCACCCTCTGACAGTACGGTCCTCCCTCAGTACTGACCCTCTGACAGTGTGGCACTCCCTCAGAATTGACCCTCTGACAGTGCAACCCTCCCTCACTCCTGACACTTTGACAGTGCAGCACTCCCTTAATACTTATCCTCTGACAGTGCAGCCCTCCCTCAGTACTGTCCCTCTGACAGTGAAGCATTCCCTCACTACTGACCCTCTGACAGTGCAGCACTCCCTCAGTAATGACCCTCTGACAGTGCAACACTCCCTCAGTACTGACCCTCTGACAGTGCGGCACTCACTCAGAACTGACCCTCTGACAGTGGGGCACTCCCTCAGAACTAAACCTCTCACAGTGTAGAACTCATACTGCATTGACCCTCTGACAGTGCAGCACTCCCTCAGTACTGACCCTCTAATAGTGCAGCACTCCCTCACTACTGACTCTCTGACAGTTCAGCACTGCCTCAGCACTGACACTCTGACAGTGGAGCACTCAGTCAGCACTGACCCTCTGACAGTGCAACACTCCCTCAGCACTGACACTCTGACAGTGCGGCACTCCCTCAGTACTGACCCTCTGACAGTGTACACTCCATCGATACTGACCCACTGGAGTGCAGCACTCCCTCATTACTGACCCTCTGACTGTGCATCATTCCCTCAGCACTGACACTCTGACAGTGCAGCATTTCTTCAGAACTAACACTCTGACAGTGCAGCACTCCCACTGTACTGACCCTCTGACAGTGCGGCACTCCCTCA
>NW_025142440.1:0-1259 GCF_004010195.1 Chiloscyllium plagiosum | reverse complement strand
TGCACCCAGTTCTGGTCGCCCTATTATAGGAAATATGTCGATGCTTTGGAGAAGGTTCAGAGGAGATTTACCAGGATGCTGCCTGGACTGGAGTGCTTATCTTATGAAGGAGTTTGACAGACCTCGGACTTTTTTCATTGGAGAAAAGGAGGAGGAGAGGTAACCTAATTGAGGTATACAAGGTAATGGGTGGCATAGATAGAGTTGATAGCCAGAGACTAGTTCACAGGGCCGAAATGGCTAAAACGAGGGGTCATAGTTTTAAGCTGGTTGGAGGAAAGTATAGAGGGGATGTCAGAGGCGGGTTCTTTACACAGAGAGTTGTGAGAGCATGGAATGCGTTGCCAGCAATAGTTGTCGATACAAGGACATTGGGGACATTTAAGAGACTGCTGGACATGCATATCGTCACAGAAATTTAAGGGGGCATTCATGAGGATCAGTGGTCAGCACAACATCGTGGGCTGAAGGGCCTGTTCTGTGCTGTATTGTTCTATGTCCTATGTTCCATGATAACATTTTTATCATATCCGGTATCTTTACCAGATAGTTTAACTGACTCAATTTTTTTTTTAATTTCAAAGGGGCCACTAAACCTGGCTTTGAAGGGATTTCCTACCACTGGTGGCAACATTAATACGACATCCCACGGGAAATCGTCAACGATTTAGAGTTTTTGTCTGCCACCTGTTTCCTTCTTCAGGTGCTGTTTAGCTCACTCACCTACTCAGTCTGACCTCTCCTTTACTTCACCTTCATAACCCAAGTGTGAGATCTCCAACTTCGGTCCTGTCAATTTATATTTAATTAATTCAAAGGACCTCACACTTCATGTACGAATATTAACTGAAAGGAAGTTAACTGAGTAGATTTATTTAGGACATCTCCAATGTTAAACAACTTAAAGGGACACCTTTATCCCAATCATTCAGGCAATCTTTATATCGTTCCCAAGAACAAACTGTATTCTTGGAACTGGCACTCTTGTTACTCACTTTCACTGTTACTTCCCCAATCTTGATTTGGCACTCCAACCTGATGTTACACAAGGGAATGCTTAATTTCTGTCCCCACTCCACAAATTATCACACTCTTGATTAACATGTCAGAAAGAGTGAAAATGCTTCCATCTCGTACTATTAGAGGCTGAGAGAAAGTGGAGACTGCAGATGAAGGAGATCTGAGTTGGAAAGTGTGGGGCTGGAAAAGCACAGCAGCTCAGGCAGTATCCGGGAGGCACGAGAGCTGACGTTTCAGGC
>NW_025142439.1:0-1259 GCF_004010195.1 Chiloscyllium plagiosum | reverse complement strand
TGAAGTGATGTTGCAACTGTACAGGACTTTGGAATGCGCTGCCTATGGGAATGGCAGAGTCAGAATCATTGGTGACCTTTAAGTGGCAATTGGATAGGTACATGGATAGGTGCTTAAGCTAGGACAAATATTCGGCACAGCATCATGGGCCGAAGGGCCTGTTCTGTGCTGTATTGTTCTATGTTCTATGTTAACCTCCCAACTATTCCCCTAATTATGGAGTACCCAACGACTAATGCTCTGCTCCTCTTCCACCTTCCTTTCTGAACAACAGGGACAGACTCTGTGCTAGAGACCTGTGTCCCCTGGCTTACCACGGTAAGTTGCCCCACCCCCAAAATTATCCAAAACCTGCAATCGAGGGGAACGGCCACAGAGGATCCCTGCACTGTCTGCCAGTTCCCTTTCCGTCCCCTGACGGTAACCCATCTACCTTTTTCTTGTACCTTGAGGTGTGACGACCTCCCTGTATCTCCTCTCAATAACCCCCTCCACCTGCCAGATGATCCGAAGTTCATCTAGCTCCAGTTCCCTAACATGGTTGTCGAGGGGCTGGAGTTGGGTGCACCTCCTGCAGATGCAGTCAGCAGGGGCAGTAGTGGTGACTCTTACCTCCCACATTCTGCAGGAGGAACATTCAACTGTCCTAAGCGCTATCCCCACTATTCTAAATTCCCAACAAGACTACTGAAAAAATAAAAAATAAAGAAACCAGTCACCTTACCAATTGGTGCACAAAACCTTTTTTTGGTTAGAGGATGATGGGTGGGAGACACTACCCAAGTAGTGTCACAGCTAAAGCAGCTGTCCAAATATAAAGCTTCACTTACCCAGCAGTTCCGTGTCAGCTCCTGATCAGTGTACCATGTCCCAGAATCCACTCTTTCTTGCTCCACTGAAGCAGATCAGGGACTGTGGTGTTGGAGTAGAACATTAACATTGGACCAAGGATTGACCAACTCCATAGAACAGAGAGTGACCATGAAGGGGTCAATGAAAATCAGAGGAAAGGCAAGTGGGAAGGATGTCAGAGTCTGCAGAAGGTTCTAGACAGTTTAAACATGTGGATGAAAACTTGGCAAGTGGAACATAGGGAGGAGAAATGCCAGGTGATGCACTTTGACGGGATGAATAGAAGGGTTGAATATTAATTACATGGAGAAAGCCTGCAGAAATCTACAGAACAGAGGAATTTGGGAATCCGCATCTGTGAATCAGAAAACACACAGCATCTGAGTTCAATGGGGAACAGGGAAGCC
>NW_025142438.1:0-1259 GCF_004010195.1 Chiloscyllium plagiosum | reverse complement strand
TCTGGTGCGGCCGCATTTGGGAGTATTGTGGACTGATCAGATCACTGCATTATCGGAAGGATGTGGAAGCTTTGGAAAGTTTGCAGAGATTTACTGGCATGTTGCCAGGTATGGACGCCAGGCCTTATGAGGAAAGGCTGATGAAATTGAGGTTTTTTGTTGGAGAGAAGAATATTGAGAGAGGGGTGAATTAATTGAGGCATATACGATAATCAGAAGGTTAGATAGGATGGACAGGGAGAGCATTTCTCCTCAGAATGTGATGGCCAGCACGAGTGGATGCAGCTCTAAACTGAGGGATGATAGATGTAGGACAGATGCCAGAGGTAGTTTCTTTGCTCAGAGAGTAGCATGGGTGCACTGCCTGCAACAGTAGTAGACTTGCCAATTTTAAGTGCATTTAACTGTCTTTGGATAAACATATGGATGAAAATACAATAGTGTAGGATAGATGGGCTCCGGACCATTTTCACAGGTCAGTTCAACATAAAGGGATATCAGGTCTGAACTGCGCTAGAATATTCTATGAATTTTCACTCTTCCCTGTCTTTGATGGGAGACTCCATACTCTGAAGGTGTGCCCCCTTGTTCTTGTTTCTCCCATTGGGGAAGCAGCCTCTCAGCATCACCCCTTTCTCATCCTCACAGAATCTTAGGATGTGCAGTCAGGGCACCTGCTATTCTGCAACTCTCCAGTGAAAACACAGAATGTGCTGGACTCATCCCCACAAGGGAACCCTCAACAGTCTGACACTGAGCGTGACCTCATTGACACACCTCCCAGGAAGTATGATATCACTGGAAGCAGTCTCGCAGTCAGTCTGGCCTCAACTACACATTCTCTGTAACTGTACGGTTAATGTAAAGGGTCTGTCAGTGACCGTGGCCTCATCGACACACCCGTCAGTTAATATACCGCGATTGTAAACAATCTCACAGTGACTCTGACCTGATCTATAGACCATCCAGCAACTACGTGATGACAGCAAACAATCTCACACTGACTCTGCTCCCAACTCCCAGTAACCATGCAGTCACAGCAAACAGTCTCATAGATAGCCTGTCTGTATCTGCACACCCACCAGTGACCATACTGTCACTGCAAACAGTCTCATTCAGAGCCTGTCATAAGTCATAGAGATGGAGAGCATGGAAAAAGACCCTTTGATCCAACCCGTACATGCGAACCAGATATTCCAATCCAATGTAGTCCCACCTGCCAGCACCCGGCCCACATGCCTTCAAACCATTCGTATTCA
>NW_025142437.1:1054-1259 GCF_004010195.1 Chiloscyllium plagiosum | reverse complement strand
GCAGCATTGTGTTATGCTCTATGCAGCATTATGATGCTCTAAGCAGCACTGCGTTCTCATGCGCTATGCAGCATTATGTGCTCATGCTCTTTGCAGCAACGTGTTCTCATGCTCACTGCAATGTTGTGTTCTCATGCTCTATGCAGCAATGTGTTCTCATGCTCTATGCAGCATTGTGTCCTCATGCTCTATGCAGCATTGTGTT
>NW_025142437.1:0-1012 GCF_004010195.1 Chiloscyllium plagiosum | reverse complement strand
CTGCATGTAGTACCGTGTTCTCATGCTCTATGCAGCGCTGTGTTCGCATTATCTATGCAGCATTTTGTTCTCATGCTCTATGAAACTCTGTGATCGCATTATCTGTGCAGCATTGTGTTCTCATGCTCTATGCAGCAATGTGTTCTCATGCTCTATGCAGCATTGTGTCTCATGCTGAATGCAGCATTGTGTTCTCATGCTCTATGCAGCAATGTGTTCTTATGCTCCATGCAGGGTTATGTCCTCATGCTCTATGCAGCGTTGTGTTCTCATGCTCTATGCAGAGTTGTGTACTGATGCTCTATGCAGCGTTGAGTTCTCATGCACTACACAGCACTTTGTTTTCATGCTCTATGCAATGTTATGTCCTCATTCTCGCTGCAGCATTGTCTTCTCATGCTCTATGCAGCGTTGTCTTCTCATTCTCTATGCAGAGTTGTCTTCTCATGCTTGTGCAGCATTGTATTCTCGTGCTATATGCATTGTTATATTCTCATTCTCTGTGCAGCATTATGTTCTCATGCTCTATGCAGGGTTGTGTCCTCATGCTCTATGCAATGTTGTGTTCTCAAGCTCTATGCAGCGTTGTGTCCTCATGTTTTATGCAGCATTGTGTTCTCATGCGCTATGCAGCGTTGTGTTCTCATGCGCTATGCAGCGTTGTGTTCTCATGTTCTATGCAGCATTGTGTTCTCATGCGCTATGCAGCACTGTGTTCTCATGTTCTATGCATCATTGTGTTCTCATGCTCTATGCAGCATTGTGTTCTCATGCTCTATGCAGTGCAATGATCTCATGCTCTAGGCAGCATTGTGTTCTCATGATCTATGCAGCAATGTGTTCTTATGCTCCATGCAGGGTTATGTCCTCATGCTCTATGCAGCTTTGTGTTCTCATGCTCTATGCAGAGTTGTGTACTGATGCTCTATGCAGCGTTGTTGTCTCATGCACTACACAGCACTGTGTTTTCATGCTCTATGCAGCATTATGTCCTCATGCTCGATGCAACATT
>NW_025142436.1:0-1259 GCF_004010195.1 Chiloscyllium plagiosum | reverse complement strand
CATCTGGTTTCTTCTTTTGAGTATATTTTTGATCCAATTAGTTTAGCTTCTCATGTTTCTGCTGTAACTCAGTTAGTTTCTCTGAAATAAAGATGTCTGCTTTCTCACCTATGTGTTCCTGGTTTGACTTAAAATATTGAGCACCAGGGACTCTGGTAATTTCACTGAGTGGTGAAACTACCATTTAAGTGTTATATAGCCCTTGGATCTTATTTTGCTGAGTTTTGGTAAACGCAGAGACTCCAGGAGCTCTGGTTTTGAGAGGTTTTCAGGCCAGTTAGATGATAGCCAACGGATCCATTCTCAAGCAAAAGATTTTGAAATTTGAGAAATAAACCCTTGTCCAATAAAAGGAGAGTGGCCAGTCCTCTGGTTTGGATTGATTTTAGCAAACAGATTTGAGAAGTGTCTGCAACCCAAATAATCAGGTCCATGCCGCTCCTCCATCTGTATCTCTTCTATAAGACCTTGTTTTGTATTTTACCTTTTAGGCCAAGAGGTGTTTAGGGGGCTGCTGCAAGTATTTGGAAAAACATCGTGAGGTCGGGACAGTTTTTGTGTTTTCGGATACGTTAGGTTATTCTGTATTGTTTTCCTGCTTGTTTGTGTTTCAATTAGCAATCTTGTGATTAAATTCTGCTTTATTTCTTACTGTGTGGTCGAACCAGTTTGCATCACTCCTTGGATCCCACTGCAGAACTGCTTAAAGCAATGAGCAAAGTTTGAGTCCAGGCTATATCTGTACTCTGATCTCTCCTGTTTCAACTGGTGAATTTTCGACCTGGTGAACACACATTCCGGAACAATGCTAGGATATGTGTCCTGAAATCGTTAAGTTTCCTGAGTTTCCAATGGCTTTTCAGCCACACTCGGTAGCGATCCTACCTGTGTAATAGCTACATCATCAGCAAGGACAGATTGTATTACTTGAGCTGAGAGTTGGTCCAGCATTCCTACACGACGTCTCCACTCTTCAGTGGACACTCTAACATCACTCTACGCAATTGCAAGCTTCTTGTATCACTATAAATTCCAATTATTAGCACTTTTTTTCTGACAATAGTTCTTCAGAGGTACATATCTCACTCACAGTTCAAAATGAAAGATTGTAAAGATGCTGTATCTCTTAACGTTGCAACCACTTTATTTGCTGTTGCTGGCCTATTCAAGTAAACTTCACATTTGCCAATGTTTGAAGGAGATCTGGGTTGGGTTACAGTTGGGTTGGGGGAATAACAAAACTTTATGAAATAGGAGGC
>NW_025142435.1:0-1259 GCF_004010195.1 Chiloscyllium plagiosum | reverse complement strand
CCAGTCCAACACCGGCATCTCCAAATCTTGACTATCTCTGATAGGTATTTAAGCCAAATACACTCAATGACATGGCCTCCACAGCCTTCTGCAGCAATAAGTTCCACAGATTCACCGCCCTTGGACTGAAGACATTTCTCCTCATCTCAGTTGTAAAGGATTGTTCCTTACTCTGAGGCTGTCCCTCGCTTCCTGGTCTCTCCTACTAATGGAAACATCTTCTCCATGACCACACTATCCAGGCCTCTCATATAGAAAAGAAAACAAAATTTACAGCCCTGGAACAGGCCCTTCAGCCCTCCAAGCCTGAACCGATCCAAATCCATTGTCTAAACCTATAGCCCAATTCCTAAGCATCTATATGCCTCTGCTCCCCACCTACTCATGCATCTGTCCAGATGCATCTTAAATGAATCTACCATGCCTGGCAACTACCTCTGCTGGCAACGCGTTCCAGTCACCTACCATCCTCTGTGTAAACTACTCACCACGTGTATCCCCCTTAAACTTTTCACCTCTCACCTTGAAAGCATGACCTCTCGTTATTGAATCCTTCACCCTGGGAGAAAGCTTATCTCTATCTACCCTGTCTATACCCTTCATAATTTTGTAGACTTCAATCAGGTCCCCCTCAATCTCCTTTTTTCTAATGAGAACAATCCTAACCTACTCAACCTCTCTTCATAGCTAGCACCTTCCATACCAGGCAGCATCCTCGTGAACCTTCTCTGCACTCTCTCCAAAGTGTCCACATCCTTTGGTAATGTGGTGACCATAACTGTACATAGTATTCTAAATGCAGCCGAACCAAAGTCTTGTACAATTTTAACATGACCTGCTAGCTCTTATACTCAATACCCCATCTGATGAATACCAGCATACCAAATGCCTTCTTGACCACTCTATCCACCTGTGCAGCAACCTTCAGGGTACAATGGACCTGAACTCCCAGATCTCTCTCCTCATCAACTTTTCCCAAGGTTCTTCCATTTACTGTATAATTCACTCAAGAATTAGACTTTCCAAAATGCGGCATCTCTCATTTGCTTGGATTGAACTCCATTTGCCATGTTTCTGCCCAGGTCTCCAGTCTATCTATATTCTCCTGTATTCTTTGACAGTCCCCTATGCTTTCTGCTATTCCACCAATCTTCGTGTCATCTGCAAACCTGCTGATCATACCAACAGTGCCCTCTTCTAGATCATTTATGTGTATCACAAATAATAGTGACCCCAGCACTGATCCCTGTGGAACACCA
>NW_025142434.1:0-1259 GCF_004010195.1 Chiloscyllium plagiosum | reverse complement strand
CGCTCGATCAGATTCCAGGCTGTAACTCACTCCTGGGGTATCTGTTATTCTGTATATAACCTACCCTGAACCCCTCGATCAGATTCCAGTCTGTAACTCACTCCTGGGGTATCTGTTATTCTGTATATAACCTACCCTGAAACCCTCAATTAGATTCCAGTCTATAACTCACCCCATGGGTATCTGTTATTCTGTATATAACCCACCCTGAACCCATCAATTAGATTCCAGTCTGTAATCCACTCCGAGGTATCTATTATTCTGTATATAACCCAGCCTGAACCGCTCGATTAGATTCCAGTCTGTAACTCACTCCCAGGATATGTGTTATTCTGTCCATAAACCACCCTGCGCCCCTCGATTATATTCCAGTCTGTAACTCCCTCCCGGGTATCTGTTATTCTGTATATAACCCACCCTGAACCCCTCGATTAGATTCCAGTCTGTAACTCACTCTGGGGTATCTGTTATTCTGTCTATGACCCACCCTGTACCCCTCAATTAGATTCCAGTCTATAACTCACCCCCTGGGTATCTGTTATTCTGTATATAACCCACCCTGAACACCTCCATTAGATTCCAGGCTGTAACTCACTCCCGGGCTATCTGTTACTCTGTATATAACCCACCCTGAACCCCTCGATTAGATTCCAGTCTGTAACTAACTCTCGGTGTATCTGTATTCTGTATATAACTCAGCCTGAACCCCTCGACTAGATTCCAGTCTGTAACTCACTCCGAGCAATCTGTTATTCTGTATATAATCCACCCTGAACCCCTCGATTAGATTCCAGTCTGTAACTCACTCTCGGGCTATCTGTATTCTGTATATAACCCAGCCTGAACCCCTCGACTAGATTCCAGTCTGTAACTCACTCCTGGGGTATCGGTTATTCTGTATATAACCCACCCTGAACCCCTCTATCAGATTCCAGGCTGTAACTCACTCCGGGCAATCTGTTATTCTGTATATAATCCACCCTGAACCCCTCCATTAGATTCCAGTCTATAACTCACCCCCTGGGTATCTGTTATTTTGTATATAACCCACCCTGAACACCTCCATTAGATTCCAGGCTGTAACTCACTCCCGGGTATCTGTTATTCTGTATGTAACCAACCCTGAACCCCTCGATTAGATTCCAGTCTGTAACTCATTCCCGGGCTATCTGTTGTTATGTATATAACCCACCCTGAACCCCTCGATTAGATTCCAGTCTGTAACGCATTCCCGGGCTATCTGTTGTTATGTATATAAC
>NW_025142433.1:0-1259 GCF_004010195.1 Chiloscyllium plagiosum | reverse complement strand
CAAAAACAGAAGTGAGAGAGAGAGAGAAAAAAAGAGAAAACAGTGTTCAAGTGACAGATTATAAACGCAGAAAGTGTTGGGGAAACTCAGCAGGTCTCAGTGTAAACAGAGGATAACGAGGGAGAAGGTAAGACCAGTCATTGAAAAAGGAGGGAACTTATGTTTAGAGGTAGAAGGTTTGGGTGAGATTCTAAATGAGCATTGGTATTTACCCAGGAAAAGGATGTGGAGGATAGTGAGATTTGTGTGGAGCATACTAATATGCTACAGCATGTTGAGATCAAGAGGGAAGTGATGCTGGGTCTCTTAAAAAGCATTAAGGTGGATAATTCCGCAGTGCCCGAAGGTATCTACCCCAAGTCCCTAGGTTATTGAGAGAGGCAAGAGAGGGAATTTTCTGGAGCCTTGGCTAAGGTCTATGTAGCCTCACTAGCCAATGGAGACGTACCAGAAGACTGTAAAGTACTGAATGCTGTTCCTTTGTTCAAGGAGGAAAATAGGGATAATGGATAAAACCATAGACTAGTGACTCTCAGCTCAGTCGTCGGGAAGCTATTGGAGAGAATTCCTTGGGATAGGATTTGTGCACATTTGGAAAATCATGGCCGAATCAGTACATGCCTTACCAATTTGATTGGAGTTTACAAGCAGATGATAAAGGTGATCGATGAGGGTAGAGCTGTGTGTATTATTTTCTTAGATTTTAGTAAAGCTTCCGACAAGGCCCCTCTTGGTTGGCTCGTCCAGAAGATTAAGATGCATGGGATCCACAGTGACTCGGTTGTGTGGATTCAGAATTGGCTTGCACAAAAAAGACAGAGTTAATGGTGGAAGAATGGTATTCAAGTTGTAGGTTTGTGACTGGTGGTGTTCCACATGGATCCGTATTTGGATCTCTGCATTTTGTGATTACATAACTTACTCGGATGAAAGTGCAGATAAGTGGGTTAGTAAGTTTTCAAATGATAAAGAGAAGACAGTGGTGTTAAACAGAGTGTAGAGGGTTGTCATAAGATAAAGCAGGACACACATCAGATGTAGATATGGGCAGAGAAATGGCAGATGGAAATTAATCCATGTAAATGTGAAGTGCTACACTTCACGTGAACAAATGTTAAGGAAAACTATCCAGTTAATCATCCAGCATTGATGTACAGAGGGATATTAGGGTACAAGTCTATAGCTCCCTGAAAGTAGCTACGCAATAGATAAGGTGGTAAAGAAGACGTACGGCATACTTGCCTTTAGAGAATGGGGAA
>NW_025142432.1:0-1259 GCF_004010195.1 Chiloscyllium plagiosum | reverse complement strand
ATAAGGATGTAAGAAATCTGCACTGTTTAATTGTAAGATAGAGTTCATTTTAATAAAGTGTGTGGTCAAGCACTTCAGGAGGAATAATAAAAAAGCTAATGATTAATTATATGGAGAAAGATTGTGAAAACAAAAGACCAGCACAGAGAGATTTGGGTTTTGTTGTACGCACAAGGTCTGAGAAACCATGAGGATTGATCAATTTCCAGGACCGGATCATATGTGTGGCGGGGCGTTGTGGAAGGAAAGATATGTAAGTTGGAGAGTTGGGCTGAGAAGTTGCAAATGGAGTTCAATCCTGTCAAATCCGAGGTCATGCTTTTTGGAAGATCCAATTCAAGAGCGAATTATACAGTAAGTTGAAATGACCAGAGAAAAATTAATGTACAGAGACATCTCTGGGTGTTCAAGTCCTATGGTCCCTGAAGGTGGCAATGCAGGTCAATAGATTTGTCAAGAAAACATATGAAATGTTTTCCTTCTTCGAACTAGGTATTGAGTACAGGATTTGGCAGGTCATGTTACAGTTCAATAAGACTATGGTTCAGCATTATATCTGGTACATTTCTGGTTGCCCACATTACCAAAACGATGTGGATGATTTGGAGAGAGTACAGAAGAGGTTCACTAGGATATTACCCGCAATCTCTCATTTAAACAGTTACTGATTTTAAATCCTTCTTCCAAAACACCCCTGTCTGTATCCCATTGCTGACTCTCTGCGTCCACTTGACAAAGCATTGAATGACTATCTTGATAAATTAGCTCATATAGCTTCAATCCATCGGGTCATCCAAATAACTGTAACTAGTGGAGTACCTTCAGAGCTTAATATATATATCAGTTCTACAACCTGCAAACCAATACTAATCTCGAAGCACTACTTCCTGCTATTTTCAAGAGGCTGCTGTGAATGCTCAGCACCGAAGGCAGTTTGAATGGCCTCGTCCTGTGGTGTGTAGTGTGTACTGGAGGGCTGAATACCATCACCTCGTTTCTGTCTAACTCCTTAGAGGGGCAGAATGGTTTCCTGCTGTCTTATTGCCTTACTGGCTGAATGTGGTCTTTCTCTCCCTCTGTAACAGCATTGAGGAATGTATCGAGAGAACAACACAGGAGGTAGGATCATCAGTTGGCCAATCGCCCCCTCGGGCCTGCTGCAACATTCAGAATGATCTTGGCTGATATGATTATGTCTGAGCATCCTTTTCCTGTCTGTTCCCAACAAACACTGACTCTGTTGTCTATCAATGGTAAGT
>NW_025142431.1:0-1259 GCF_004010195.1 Chiloscyllium plagiosum | reverse complement strand
CTGTGTAAGACCCTAAAACCAAAAGTGGGAACCAGTATTTGCTTATCACAGCGGATGTGTCTTCCAATTCCATTATGGAATGCCAAGGCAGAAACGATTGTTTTCTTTGTAAGTTATGAATTACCCAAGGGGATTCAGTCAGACCAAGGGTACAGTTTTACTGCCACATTATGTAAGGAGGTCATGAAGAGTTTAGGCATCAAACACTTTAAATCAAGTGAGTGCCATCCTCAATCCCTGGGAGCAATGGAAAAGTGACATCAGACCTGAAAGTCCATGTTGAGGGCTTATTGCCAGGATTACACAAATGATTGGGATAAAGGTATCTCATTTATATTATTGCTATTATTGCTTCAAATGAATCAATTCAGTTTTTCTTTCCATTTCAATTGATACTCAGACATGAAGTAAGATAACCTTTTAAATTAATTAAGGAAAAATTGATAGGTCTGAAGTCAGAGCTCTGAACTCACAGTTGGATTGGATCTGAGGTGAGAGAAAGGTTAAATAGAGTAGGTGAATTAGCGAGACAACATTTGAAGATGGCACAACACCTAATGAAGTAAGAAGCAGATAAATCTAAAATTTGTATGTTTGTCCATGGGGATTCAAATGAAATAATCTGGTGTTCTTGTCCTTAAATGCTTCCAGAAATGCCAAATGATAGTGATCGGTACACACAATTGTCCCTAATGCATTGATTGCAATGTAAACATTAAAATGTTTTAAGTCCATTACCAAGCTCTTAACTCTTTTTCAATGGCTGAATATTGCTTTTTGGTGGATACCTTTTTTTGAAGAATAACTGATTGGCCTTTAAATTCCACAATCATCCTCCTTTCACAAAACAGCTCTAAAACCTGTGTTGATGATGTCTTTGAAGGATTTCAACAATTTGGCACGGATAAAACTGGTGCTGTGTTTAATACTGCTTTTAAATTCTGGCATTACTCTAACAAAGTTTCATGTTCTTTTTTAACAAATCCATCAACAGTGCCACTACTCTCTCCGACAAAGATACTTGCCAGTAACCATGAAGTAAGTTCGACTTGGTAATGTAAATGGCTTGTGCAACTTCTTTCATACAATCCTTTAGCCTTGGAATTGGGTATGAGTCAGATCTGGTCACAGTATTGATCATTTGATAATCCACACAGAATCACTGAGTACCATCAAGCTTGGGAACAAACCATTAGAATCTTGTTCTATTTGGGAATAGTTAGTAGTTAGAAGGGGTTTATTTGTTTTAGTAATATTTT
>NW_025142430.1:0-1259 GCF_004010195.1 Chiloscyllium plagiosum | reverse complement strand
GTCTGCTCCAACTTGCTCTCCGACCTATCACCATTACCCTCACCTCCATCCACCTACTGCACACTCAGCTACCATCTCTGCAGCCCCACCCCTCTCCCATTTATCTCTCCACCTCTGAGGCTCCCAGCCTCATTCCTGATTAATGTTTCCGGTCCGAAATGTCAATTTTCCTGCTCCTTGGATGCTGCCTCATCTGCTGTGCTTTTCCAGCAATACACTCTCAACTCTGATCTCCAGCATTTTCAGTCCTCACTGTCTCCAAGAACTTTCAAAAGCTGATTGGGTACAGACGTTCACAGGTAAAGGGACGGCTGGAAAATGGGAAGCCTTCAGAAATGAGGTGATGACTATCAGGAGACAGTATATTCCTGTCAGGGTGAAAGGGAAGGGTGGTAGATATAGGGAATGCTGGATGACTAAAGAAATTGAGGGTTTGGTTAAGAAAAAGAAGGAAGCATATGTCAGGTACAGACAAGAGTTCGAGTGAATCCTTAGAAGAGTATAAAGGAGGTAGGAGTATACTTAATAGGGAAATCAGGAGGGCAAAAGGGGGACATGAGATAGCTTTGGCAATTAGGGTTAAGGAGAATCCAAAGGGTTTTTACAAATATATTAAGGACAAAAGGGTAACTGGGGAAAGAATAGGGCCCCTCAAAGATCAGTAAGGCGGTCTTTGTGTGGAGCCACAGGAGATGGAGCAGATACTAAACGAGTATTTTGTGTCAGTATTTACTGTGGAAAAGGATATGGAAGATATAGAATGTGAGGAAATAAACGGTGACATCTTGCAAAATGTCCAGATTACAGAGGAGGAAGTGCTGGATGTCTTGAAATGGTTAAAGGTGGATAAATCCCCAGGACCTGATCAGGTGTATCCTAGAACTCTGTGGGAAGCTAGAGAAGTGATTGCTGGGCCTCTTGCTGAGATCTTTGTATCATCGAATAGTCACAGGTGAGGTGCCGGAAGACTGGAGGTTGGCAAACATGGTGCCACTGTTTACGGAGTGTGGTAAGGACAAGCCAGGGAACTATAGACCGGTGAGCCTGATGTCGGTGGTGGGCAAGTTGTTGGAGGGAATCCTGAGGGACAGGATGTACATGTATTTGGAAAGGCAAAGACTGATTAGGGATAGTCAACATGGCTTTGTATATGGGAAATCATGTCACATGAACTGGACTAAGTTTTCTTGAAGAAGTAACAAAGAGGATTGATGAGGGCAGAGCGGTAGATGTAATCTATGTGGACTTCAGTAAGGCGT
>NW_025142429.1:0-1259 GCF_004010195.1 Chiloscyllium plagiosum | reverse complement strand
AGGTCACCCCTCAGCCTTCGACGCTCCAGGGAACACAGACCCTGCCTGTTCAGCCTCTCCCTGCAGCTCAGATCCTCCAAACCTGGCAACATCCTTGTAAATCTTTTCTGAACCCTTTCAATTTTCACAACATCCTCTTGTGATATTTTGTGTTATTAAGCTTTGAGTAAGGTTGAGGAGTCGTATGGTTTGGCTTCAAACTTGATAAAACATTGGTTTGACTGCATAGTGATCATATTGTGTGCAGTTCTGGAATCCAAATCATCGAAGGTGATCACACTGGAAAGGGTGACAAGGAGGTTCAACGCGATGTTGCCTGGGACTGAAAAGCTTCCATTACCGAAGAAAGATTGGACAGATGGCGAGTTGTTTTACATTGGGCACACGAGATCGAGAGGAAACATGATTCGGACATGCCGTTGTTGGACTGGGGTGTACAAAGTTAAAAATCACACAACACCAGGCTGTAGTCCAACAGCATTAATTGGAAGCACACTAGCTTTTGGAGCGTCGCTCCGAAAGCTAGTGTGCTTCCAATTAAAGCTGTTGGACTATAGCCTGGTGTTGTGTGATTTTTAAGAGAGGAAACATGGTTGACATGTGATAAATGGTGAAGAGTGCGGTGTAATGATGCTGCTCCCTTAACGACATTACGTTTCCTTGATTGTTTTCTTCCAAATGGGTTTATGAAGACACGGTTTCTGACATATTTGGGTTTATCTACATGAAGAAGCTTCTATATTTTTTTAATGAAATACTTAGACAATGAAAATGGTGTGGCACTTTCTCTCAGCTCAGCTGCACTCTGGTTTGGTTTGGTTTGTTTTCATTTTAGCAAGCAGTCTTTTTTCAGGTTACCAGGAAAGGTAAGAGCTCCATGCTGAATCTGTGTCTCTAATGTCATGTCTGTGAGAAACTGTGTTTGAATTTAACTTATTTTTGTGAACGGGTGTTTTTCGTGGTTGTTTCAGGAATTTGGGTCAACATCATCAAGTTGTGGTAATCTGTTAGGTTTTTGGATAGTTTAAGTTATTTAATATGCTGTACTTTTTCGTGGTTGTTTCATTCGGTGATATTGGAAATGAATTATGTTTTGTTTAAAACTGATTAGCTGAGCCAGCACCATCACTTGCAGAACTAAACACCAACTAAAAACAACTGGAACAGTGACGTTCCAGGCTTTTTTCTTGAAACATTTTGGGTGGGTCTGGCCTGGTCCATCTCGTTTTTGTGGCTGTTAGCGTGATTTGTTCAATATT
>NW_025142428.1:0-1259 GCF_004010195.1 Chiloscyllium plagiosum | reverse complement strand
CAGAAAACACAAAATGGTGGTCAAATGTTTGAATTGGTCGAGAACTGAAATTGATATATTTTTATTCGTAAATAAATTGAGAGTTTACAGCAACAAAAGGCACTGACATTGCTAAGATACGAATTGGCCTAAATCTAATTAAGCTGCAGGATTGATTTAAAGAACAGAATCTCTTTCTCCTTTTGCTTAGAATTTGCGATAGATTGTTCAATGATGAGCCTAACCATTTGGCACAAAATGCCTCGTGTGCACTTTTCCATTGTCAGCGATTAGCACAGGGTAGGCGAGGAATGCACTGCTGTTGATTCTTGAAGCCCTTCCCCTGATGCAACCTCTCATCGTCGAAGAGCATGTGGTTATGGTCTCATTCAGAAGTATAGCCAATCTCTCAGTTACCAATCTTAGTGACAGGACCAGGCCATTTGGTTCCTCGAATATGCTCCACCACACGAGTTGATAATGGATGCTGAGGCAGGATTTTAACTCTGTCTGAGCACTTTGTCCCACGCCAGAACCCCACCCTGTCAAAACAAGATTTTCTCCCCCTTGGAAGCCATCCCGACTGATCCTTGTCACCAGTGTATGAAGTCGGGGGCAAGCGGGGGGAAGGAAGTGCGGAGGGTTGCAGAAATCTACTATTCGTTGTGTGAATCTATGACTTAAGATAATAGAAGTCCTCTGAGTTGTCTCGTTGGAGCCTGACTCTCTAATGTTCATTGATTCCAATCTCTCCTTTCAGATGAATAATACGAATTTTCCAATGGATTGACTGCCATTAAAACAGTTTGGGCAGAAAACTGACATGAGGATGCTGCAGAATCCCAGGTTGTAGCAGACTACGAATGAATTTCACTGGATATTTAATGTTCCTCTGGGCATTTCCTATTGCCTGGGACGCTTCCAATGTTTCGATTGAAATCGTAGGCTGGTCCCAATGAAGTTATAAATAGAAGTTATAAATATGGATACCAGAATTATATACAGTGCTCCCCGCGTGGGTTTAAGTTACGGGTAGGCTGAAGGAAACTGTGCACAGAGTAGCCAATGTGACGTTATCTGAAGGAGAGAAAGAGAGGATTTGTGCACCGTACTTTCCGTATAGTCTGATTGATCGATGTCTATGAATCAGCCTCTGTCTCCAGATTTACAGCAGTTGTATCCGCCGAAGCACTGGCTGAAATGGGGGAGGGGGGGCGGGGGGAGGCCATGGCCAGTTTTGGGAATTCCATGGAGACGACACCTAATTAAGCTGTATGAGA
>NW_025142427.1:0-1259 GCF_004010195.1 Chiloscyllium plagiosum | reverse complement strand
TCAGTGAATACAGAGGGAGATCAGGATTTTAGGGGTAACACAGGGAGACTGGGATTTCAGGGGAAACACAGGTTTACTGGGATTTCTGGGGAAACGGGAGAGACCGGGATTTCAGGGGAAACACAGGGAGACCGGGATTTCAGGGGAGACCCAGGGAGACTGGGATTTCAGGGGAAACACAGGTTGACTGGGACTTCTGGGGAAACGGGAGAGACCGGGATTTCAGGGGAAACACAGGGAGACCGGGATTTCAGGGGAAACACAGGGAAACTGGGATTTCTGGGGAAACAGGGGGAGACCGGGATTTCGGGGAAACACAGGGAGACCGGGATTTCAGGGGAAACACAGGGAAACTGGGATTTCTGGGGAAACAGGGGGAGACCGGGATTTCAGGGGAAACACAGGGAGACTGGGGTTTCTGGGGAAACACAGGGAGATCTGGATTTCAGGGAATACAGAGTGAGATCGGGATTTCAGGGGAAGCACAGGGAGACCGGGATTTCAGGGTAAACACAGGGAGACTGGGATTTCAGGGAATACGCAGGGAGACTGTGATTTCAGTGAATACAGAGGGAGATCGGGATTTTAGGGGTAACACAGGGGGACTGGGATTTCTGGGGAAACAGGGGGAGACCGGGATTTCAGGGGAAACAGGGGGAGACCGGGATTTCAGGGGAAACACAGGGAGACTGGGATTTCAGTGGGAAACGCAGAGAGACTGGGATTTCTAGGGAAACACAGGGAGACTGGGATTTCAGGGGGAAACACAGGGAGACCGGGATTTCAGTGGAAACACAGGGAGACCGGGATTTCCGGGGAAACACAGGGAGACTGTGATTTCAGTGAATACAGAGGGAGATCGGGATTTTAGAAATAAAACAGGGAGACTGGGATTTCTGGTGAAACAGGGGGAGACCGAGATTTCAGGGGAAATACAGGGAGACTGGGATTTCAGTGGGAAACGCAGAGAGACTGGGATTTCTAGGGAAACACAGGGAGACTGGGATTTCAGGGAATACAGAGGGAGATCGGGATTTCAGAGGAAGCACAGGGAGACTGGGATTTCAGGGGAAACACAGGGAGACTGGGATTTCAGGGAATATAGAGGGAGATCGGGATTTCAGGGGAAACACATGGAGACTGGGATTTCAGGGGAAACACAGAGAGACTGGGATTTCAGGGAATACAGGGAGACTGGGATTTCAGGGGAAACACAGAGAGACCGTGATTTCAGGGAAACACAGGGAGACTGGGATTTC
>NW_025142426.1:0-1259 GCF_004010195.1 Chiloscyllium plagiosum | reverse complement strand
TACAAGACGCTGGAGATTAGAGTCAGGCAGCATTCAATAAGCAGGAGAATCGACGTTGTGGGCAAAAGCCCTTCGTCAGGAAATCCCATCTAATACAACCTAATCTAATACAATATAATCTAATCAAGTCCCAAATCGATCTAATCTGATCTAATCCAATCCATTTGAATCCAATCCTATTCCAGATGAAGAGCGCACTTGACCCTGTCATGATCTATGAGGCAGTGCTCTGGAGATCAAAGCCGTCAGGTCGGGCAGCACTTTTAGACGGAAGCTGAAGCAGAAGTTGCTGAAAATGATCTGATTCCGATGGCCTTTCGTCTGAATATTAACTCTGATTTCTCTTCACAGATGCTGCCTGACCTGCTGAGCTTTTCCAGCACGATTTGTCTTTGTTCCTGATTTACGGCACCTGCAGTTCTTTCAGTTTTCACCTTTCGAAAGGCAACTAGTGGAATTGCATGTTGTCACAGAGGGATCAATGAGAGGCCGTGTCTGTGTTTTGTAGAGTGTCACCTTGTTTCAAAATGTGAACAATGAGCCTTTGGAGCAGATCATCCTGGTACGGTTTGCACGTAGAGGACTGAAGTCACGGAGAAGCCTCAAAGCAATGGGACTACGCCTGCCATTTCTCATCCCCATCACTGACACACCAGATCTCCCATCTTAACCCCGTCTTCCGGTAACTGATGTAAGCCTCTGAGCTGGATCTGCCAGATGTTGACAATGACAGTCAGGCAACATAAGAGAGAGACAGCTTCGGTATGAAAACCGATTGGAAACCGAACGCCCACGGAGGCAAACGACCGTGACTGAAAGTTAATAACATTTGCACAAAGAAGCCAGTGACAGGAGAGGTACGTACTTTCATCTGAACAATAAACAAGTGACTGAAGTCAACATTGTTCCATTAGAGGATGATGGGGGGATTTTGTAATTAGATATGAGGAAATGGCCAAGGCATTGACCAGGTATTTTGTGTTGGTCTTCGCAGTGGAGCACATGAATAACACACCAGAAATTGACAAAGAGATGAGAGTAAGTGTGGACCTGGAAGCAATCATTATCACGAAGAGATAATGTTGGGCAAGTTAATGGAGCTAAGAGTAGACAAGTCTCTTGGCCCTAATGCAATTCAGGCCAGGGTGTTAAAAGAGATGGTGGGAGAAATAGCGTATGCACTTGTTGCATACATATATCATACAACATTCAGTGAACTCTGGGTTCGTTCTACCAGGTTGGAAACCAGCAAAGGTGAT
>NW_025142425.1:0-1259 GCF_004010195.1 Chiloscyllium plagiosum | reverse complement strand
AATGCTCTTATAATCTACACCCTGATTAGGAAATGCTACACCCAAGGTACAATTCTTAACTAGTCCATTAACCTGTCCAGGAGAAAGTGAGGAATGCAAATGCTGGAGATCAGAGCTTAAAAAATGTGTTGCTGGAAAAGCGCAGCATCAAAGGAGCAGCAGAATCAACATTTCGGGCATAAGCCTTCTACAGGAATCTGCCCGGAACATCGATTTTCCTGTTTCTTTAATGCTGCCTGACCTGCTGCGCTTTTCCAGCAACAAAGTTTTAAGCATTAACCTGTCCAGTCAAATTGAGGAATGTGTTCCCAGTGTGCTGCCATTCATTGAGTCCTCCACTGCCTGGTTCCATCTCCCAAAGTGCATCACCTCATATTTATCAGGGTTACATTCCATCAGACATTGATCTGCCCATCTGACCATTCCATCTGCATCTCCCTGTAAACTTAAGGCCTTCCCCCTCACTGCGAACCACCCAGCCAATCTTTATGTCAAACATATACTTACTTATTACACCTTCCCCACTCTCCACCTAGCCCCCCTCCACATTCAGATCTATATTTTGTTATGAATAACATAAATAATAAGGGACACAGCACTGATCTCTGTGGTATACCACGGGACACTGGTCTCCAGTCACACAAACAGCCTTCTCCCACCACCCGCTGTCTCCTGCTACTAAGACAATTTTTGTTGTAACTTGCCAAGTTATCCATCATATTGTGAGATTTTACTTTATTTTTCAGTTTCCCGGTGGAAATTTTGTCAAAGGCCTTCCTACAAAACTAAATAATCTACCTCCTCAAACTAATTCAATCAAATCCATTGGATGTGACTTCCTCCTGATAAAGTCATGATTATTATCCCTGATCAAACCTTGCAACTCTGATTGGAGTTCGATTTTCTCCCTCCCTATTTTATCCAGTAGTTTCCTTATAAGTGATCTAATACTCGCTCGTCTATAGTTCCCTGGTCCATCTCTCCCTCCCTTACTGTGAAGTGGAATTGTATTAGCAGTTCTCCAGTTCTCTGGCACCTCCCCTATGGTCAGATTCTAATTAAAATATTCAGTCAGGATCTTTCCTCCTTTGACCCAAACAGCCGCCCATGATACAACTCATTCAGACATGGAGATTGGTCCAAATTTGTACAGAACAAAACCTCTAATCCCTGCTCGTATTTTACATCAATCTGTTCAAGAGCTTCCCAGTCCATCTTCTTGAATACTGTACCTGCCTCCTCCTTCTCCCAAGTAAAAT
>NW_025142424.1:0-1259 GCF_004010195.1 Chiloscyllium plagiosum | reverse complement strand
GCGAGCGAGAGAGTGCGAGCGCACTGGAGCGAGAAAGAGTGAGCGAGCGCGAGCACACTGGAGAGAGAGAGAGAGCGAGCGCGAGCGCACTGGAGCGAGTGCGAGAGAGAGTGAGAGTGCACTGGAGCGAGAGAGAGAAAGTGTGTGCGAGCGCACTGGAGAGAGAGAGAGAGCGAGCGCGAGCACACTGGGAGAGAGAGAGAGAGAGCGAGCGCGAGCAGACTGGAGAGAGTGAGTGCGCACTGGAGCGAGAGAGAGAGAGTGCGAGCGCACTGGAGCGAGCGAGAGAGTGCGAGCGCACTAGCGAGAGAGAGTGCGAGCGCACTGGAGCGAGAGAGAGAGAGTGCGAGCACTCTGGCGAGAGAGAGAGTGCGAGCACTCTGGCGAGAGAGAGAGTGCGAACGCACTGGAGCGAGAGAGAGAGAGAGTGCGAACGCACTGGAGCGAGAGAGAGAGAGTGCGAGCGCACTGGAGCGAGAGAGAGAGAGTGCGAACGCACTGGAGCGAGAGAGAGTGCGAGCGCACTGGAGCGAGAGAGATTGCGAGCGCTCTGGAGCGAGAGAGAGAGAGAGTGCGAGCCCACTGGAGAGAGTGCGAGAGAGAGAGAGTGCGAGCGCACACGAGAGTGCGAGCGCACTGGAGCGAGCGAGTGAGTGCGAGCGCACTAGCGAGAGAGAGAGTGCGAGCGCACTGGAGCGAGAGAGAGAGAGTGCGAGCGCACTGGAGCGAGTGCGAGAGAGAGTGAGAGCGCACTGGAGCGAGAGAGAGAGTGCAAACGCACTGGAGCGAGAGAGAGAATGCGAGCGCACTGGAGCGAGAGAGAGAGAGTGCGAGCACTCTGGAGAGAGAGAGAGTGCAAACGCACTGGAGCGAGAGAGAGAGTGCGAGTGCACTGGAGCGAGAGAGAGAGTGCGAGCGCACTGGAGCGAGAGAGAGAGAGTGTGAGCGCACTGGAGCGAGAGAGAGAGAGAGTGCGAGCACACTGGAGAGAGAGAGAGAGCGAGCGCGAGCACAGTGGGAGAGAGAGAGAGAGAGCGAGCGCGAGCACACTGGAGAGAGAGAGTGAGTGCGCACTGGAGCGAGAGAGAGAGTGCGAGCGCACTGGAGCGAGAGAGAGAGAGAGTGCGAGCGCACCGGAGCGAGAGAGAGTGCGAGCGCTCTGGAGCGAGAGAGAGAGTGCGAGCCCACTGGAGCGAGTGCGAGAGAGAGAGAGTGCGAGCGCACACGAGAGTGCGAGCGCACTGGAGCGTGCGAGAGAG
>NW_025142423.1:0-1259 GCF_004010195.1 Chiloscyllium plagiosum | reverse complement strand
CCGCACTGGGATCACTCTCTGTCCTCTGCACTGTGATCGCTCTCTCCCCTCTGTGCTGGGAGCGCTCCCTCCTCGCTGTGCTGGGATCACTCCTTACCCTCCGTACTGGGATCGCTCTCTGTCCTCTGCACTGGGATCGCTCTCTCCCCTCTGTGTTGGAACCCCCCCCTCCTCGCCGTGCTGGGATCACTTCTTACCCTCCGCAAGAGGATCGCTCTCTCTCCTCCGCACTGGGAACTCTCTCTCCCCTCCGTATTGGGATCGCGCCCTCCCCTCTGCCCTGGGAACTCTCTCTCCCCTCCGTGCTGGGATCGCTCTCTCCCCTCTGCAGTGGGATCATTCTCTCCCCTCGCACTGGGATCGCTCTCTCCCCTCCACGCTGGGATCGCTCTCTCCCCTCCACACTGGGATCGCTCTCTCCTACGCACTGGAATTGCTCTCTTCCATCCGCGCTGGGATCGCTCTCTCCGCACTGAGATTGCTCTCTCCTCCGCGCTGGGATCATTCTCCCTCCGCACTGGGATCATTCTTCCCTCTGCAATGGGATCGCTCTCTACTCTCTGCGCTGGGATTGCTCTCCTCTCCGTACTGGGATCACTCTCCCCTCCGCATTCGGATCGCTCTCCCCTCCGCACTCGGATTTCTCTTCCCTCTGCGCTGGAATCGCTCTCCCCTCTGTGCTGGGATCGCTCTCTTCCCTCCTTACAGGGATCGCTTTCTCCCCTCCGCACTGGGATCATTCTCCCCTCTGCACTGGGATCGCTCTCTACTCGCTGCGCTGGGATCACTCTCTCCTCTGCGCTAGGATCGCTCTCTTCCCTCCGCACTGTGATCGCTTTCCCCTCCACATTGGGTTCGCTCTCTCCTCCGCACTGGGATCACTCTCTCCTCCGTGCTGGGATCTCTCTCCCCTCCGCACTGGGATCACTGTCTCCTCCGCACTGGGATTTCTCTCCCCTCTGTACTGGGATTGCTCTCCCCTCTTCCTCTGCACTGGGATCACTCTCTCCCCGCCCCACTGGGATCGTTCTCTCCCCTCCACGCTGGAATCATTCTCTCCCCTCCGTGCTGGGATCACTTTCTCCCCTCCGCGCTGGGATCGCTCTCTCTCCTCCGCACTGGGATCGCTCTCTCTCCTCTGCGCTGGGATCGCTCTCTCCCCTCTGTGCTGGGATCGTTCTCTCCACTTTGTGCTGGGATTGCTCTCTCTCCTCTGTGCTGGGAATGCTCTTTCTCCTCTGTGCTGGGATTTCGCTCTC
>NW_025142422.1:0-1259 GCF_004010195.1 Chiloscyllium plagiosum | reverse complement strand
TTCTGATCCATTGTTGGAACATTCCAGTCTACTCTCAGATTCTGACCTCTCCTCTCTCCATCTCTGCAACTGTTGATTACTGTTAGTGTTGCAGGTGATGCATCTGCTGCAACAATGGGATAAGTCATTGCAACAAGCCCCTTACTAATAGAAGAGGGAAATCAACCAGCGACATCATTAGGATCCATTGAGACTGACATCAATCACAGTCACTGAACAAAGAGATCCAGTTGACGCATTGCAGTATGGTACAAGTAACAATTGGACTTGATTGAATGTTGATATCACTGACTATTGATCACATCTCCCATTACCAATTGCTCTCGTAAAGTTAGTTATGAGGGAGAATGATGGATGTTTCCTTATCACAGGCTAGATGTTTCTGCTGTGTTGTCCATTTGCAATGCTGTAACCATCTGAACAACCTCCCCCACCCTCCCAACACAGCCACCCACAAAATACGCAATCTAGATGTAGTTAAAGTTCTGATCTCCCCTCAACTAGACCAGAGACCAGTCAATAGATGACCTGACCATACACAGGAAGTGTCGATCTGTCTGGACATTCTTCTCGTTGCTCTAATAAAATAATGTTGAAACTTCAACACATAATGCTATTCAGCTTTGTTTTATATAAACTCACAAACATTCGAATCCACTTAATTGGCTTCAAAGCAAGAAGACTTACATTTCTTGAATTCAGTCCAAAGCCAAATGTGGCATGTTGTCACAAAACCGGTCCTTTTACAAGGTTATGTTGTCTTTATTTTGATGACGTGGGACGAAATGAGCCAAGATTCCAATATGTCTGAACATTGAAAGTTTCATTGGGATCCTTATGTTTCTTTCTAACAGGTGATGCCTCAGCAAGAAGGTTTTCTAGTCTTTAATAAGAAACTTGTATAATCAAGAGGACGTGGCCAACTCTCTAACTGGACAGGTCTGATCAGATCTGGGGTTAGTTCAGTTAGGGTCACTGTTGGAACTGGACGCTCTCCCACTCCTTCTGTCCTTCTGACCTTATAACCTGTAAGCCTTTGTGTCAGTTTTACTCTTGGTGCTAAGGGGTTTGCTTATTGGGATTGTTGCTAGTATTTTGGACCAGGATCCTAAAGTCTGGATAGCCTGTCCGGTTTATATAGGATTAGATATTCAGGTATTCTAGTTTTGCTTTCTTGTGTTTCATTCGGTAATTTGGTAAATAAATGCTATTTGTTTAAAACTCGGCAGTCTGACCAGCTAGTTCACTCAAGGAAGATC
>NW_025142421.1:0-1259 GCF_004010195.1 Chiloscyllium plagiosum | reverse complement strand
GTCCTCCTGGCTGACTTCAATGGACAATAACCGGAAAATGGGAAGGAAACCGATTCCATTTTCTTCAAACCCCTCACATCTCCATTATTTCTTGTTGTCTGAGTTCCGGATCCACCCTGTGACATACACTCTGGAATCACAGGAAGTTCAGATTCCAACGTATGGAGAAGGAAGGAAAAGGGCGAGACAATGAAGTCGCGAAGGGCGGTCTGACAGACAGACAGAAAGAAGGGGACGTTGTTCAGAGACATCGGAAGAACAATTGGTACACAACAGGCATAAGCTTCTGACTTCTGTTGTCGTCTTTCTTTTAAAATCATTGCAGTACGATCACTTCCTTGCATCCTGCACAGCAGCGAGATAGTAGGTTTTGGCTTCTGGTGCAACAGTGGGATATCTTACTCTGGATTGGAATATTTTCATCTTCAAATCACTTCAGGCTCATGTTCTTAATGAAAGCTCAAATCCCTGGATTGTAAATCGCGAATTCGTTAGTTATCTGTGTATGCCGAATACTAAAATATTCTTTCTGGTTACTTTGGATCAGACATGAGGTTTCGCTGTCACTTTCACTTCGGAACGATGTTTCAGGGATGTCCTATGCCTTTTATTTGGGTAAATGACACCTGCAAGAGTGAGAGGTAAGATGTAAGATTTTACACACGGGCTTTTTAAAAAAAACTCACAACCTCCTCTGTCTAAGCAGTCTCTTCGTTCAATTTGGTTCAATCAGAAGATTTCAAACAATACAGTCATAGAGATGTACAGCACGTAACCAGACACTTCGGTCCAACCCGTCAATGCCGACAAGAAAACCTCATTTAATCCACTCTCTTTTGCCAGCACTTGGCCGATATCCCTTTTAATGTTTCCTATTCATATACCCATCCAGATGACGTTTAAATGTTGTAATTGTACCAGCTACACATCACTTCATCTGGCAGCTCATTCCAAACACACATTGCCCTCTGTGCTTAAAAACTGCCCCTCAGGTCCCTTCTCAACCTTTCTACTCTCAATCTAAACCTAAGCGCTTGAGATCTGGTCTTCCCCACTGCAAGTAAAACACTTTCACTCTTTATCCTGTCCATGCCCTTCATGATTTTGTATCTCTCCATAAGGTCACCCCTCAGAATCCGATGCCCCAGGGAAAAGAACCCCAGCCTATTCAGCATCTCGCTGTAGCTCATATCCTCCAACTCTGGCAACATTCTTGAAAGTCTTTGTGGAAACCTTTCAAGTTTCCCAACATTCTTCCA
>NW_025142420.1:0-1259 GCF_004010195.1 Chiloscyllium plagiosum | reverse complement strand
ACTCCTCATTTCTGAATTAAATGGGCAATATCTCATTCTGAGATTTTGTCCTCTGGTGTTCTCCTCACAGCATGGGGCAAACCACTTGCCCGTATCTACCCTGTCAAGATTCCACGAATAGTGAACGAGTATAATTGGTGTTATATGATTATAGAGCACCCCTCCATCTCCTTTGTTTCGAGGAGAATAATCCCAGCATAACCAATCATTCCACGAAGGTCCATTTTATGCAGAGTTAGCAACATCCTCGTAAATCTCTGCTGTCCCCTGCAGCATACTTACATATTATTAAGACAGGTGGAGAAATGTCGGTGATGAAATGGGTTGAAATTTCAGGCGCAGATGGGAATTGGAACCTGAAATCAGAAAGCGATTGGAATCTGATTGATCCACAGAATGACCAAATACACAATGATAACTCTGACAAATGAGAATCTAATCATATTCGATTGACATTCAATTGCTTCATTGTAACTGAATTCCTCCGTCTAATCGGCCTGACAGCTAGTATTTAGGAGAAATGGAACCTGATCGCGCATAAAAGAAATTGACAACAAAAACATGTCCGTCGGTCGACTTTGTTTGATTATTAACTCAACCCTTGTCTCCGTGAAGCCGACATCGTCCGCAATGCACAAGTTAGATGTTGAATAGAACCCTCTCCATTTGCCTAGGCGGGTGCCGCTGAAATACCACTGAAGGAACTGGACACCCTCCACGACAGTACAGTCACTTAACTGTACATTGTTCAACGCCTGAATATTTATTCCCTTAACTGCTGAGGCACAATTGCAGCAGAGTGCGCCACCTAGAATATTCACTGAAGTAAGTCATCCAGGCTTTGTTGACAGAACCTTCAAAGCTCAAAGACTGTACCGACTAAAACGACAAGGTTGAAGATGCACTGAAACGTCACCATTTATGAATTACCCCCCAAGACTCATACCAGCATGACTTGGAGAGGAAACAGTGGTAAATTCATTTAGTGGTGAAGCGGTATTGATGGGCAAAGTGTTATACTCGAGCCCTCCACCTTTTATTTTACAATTTTGAAAAATGTTGATTATCGCATTGACCAGACTTGTGCTCATTCCTTCAGTTGTTTCCGAAACTGGCGTTTGCTAAAGATCGAATATCATTCTCAGACTGTGGTCAACAAAGAGCCTCTCGTACAACTGATCTCTCTGTCCAACAATCTTCAGACATCTGTGAATATATACTCCAAGATCTCTTTGTTCCTGTACACCACTCAGAATCCT
>NW_025142419.1:0-1259 GCF_004010195.1 Chiloscyllium plagiosum | reverse complement strand
GGGGAATGTCAGTTATAGAATGTTGGGGTCAGAATGTTTCGGGGGATGTCTATTATAGTATGTTGGGGACAGAACGTTCCGAGGAATGTCAGTTATAGAATGTCGGGGACAGGACGTTCCGGGGAATGGCAGTTATAGAATGTTAGGGACAGAACTGTCCGCGGAATATAAGTTATAGAATGTTGGGGTCAGAACGTTCCGGGAATGGCAGTTATAGAATGTTGAGGACAAAACATTCCAGAGATTATCAGTTATAGAACGTCGGGAGCAGAACGTTCCAGGAAATAACGGTTATAGAATGTCAGGGACAGAACGTTCCGGGGAATGTCAGTTATAGAATGTTGGGGACAGAACGTTACGAGGAATGTCAGTTATAGAATATCAGGAACGGAACGTTCCGGGGAATGTCAGTGATAGCATGTCGGGGAGAGAGCGTTCCGGGGAATGGCAGTTATAGAATGTAAGGGACAGAACATTCCGGGGAATGTCAGTTATAGAATGTCGGGGACAGAATGTTACGTGGAATGTCAGTTATAGAATCTCAGGGACAGACCGATCCGGGTAATGTCAGTTATAGAATGTTGGGGTCAGAATGTTTCAGGGGATGGCGGTTATAGAATGTTGGGGATAGAACGTTCCGGGGAATGTCAGTTATGGAATCTCAGGGACAGACCGATCCGGGGAATGTCAGTTATAGAATGTCGGGAACAGGACGTTCTGGGGAATAGCAGTTATAGAATGTCAGGGACATAACGTTACGTGGAATATCAGTTATAGAATCTCAGGGACAGAACGTTCCGGGGAATGGCAGTTATAGAATGTAAGGGACAGGACATTCCGGGGAATATCAGTTATAGAATGTCGGGGACAGAACGTTACGTGGAATATCAGTTATAGAATCTCAGGGACAGAACGTTCCGGGGAATGGCAGTTATAGAATGTAAGGGACAGGACATTCCGGGGAATATCAGTTATAGAATGTCGGGGACAGAACGTTACGTGGAATGTCAGTTATAGAATCTCAGGGACAGACCGATCCGGGGAATGTCAGTGATATAATGTCGGGGAGAGAACTTTCCGGGGAATGGCAGTTATAGAATGTAAGGGACAGGACATTCCGAGGAATATCAGTTATAGAATGTCGGGGACAGAACGTTACGTGGCATGTCAGTTATAGACTCTCAGGGACAGAATCGTCCGGGGAATGTCAGTTACAAAATGTCGG
The DNA here is from genome assembly GCF_004010195.1 of Chiloscyllium plagiosum. Taxonomy (NCBI): domain Eukaryota; kingdom Metazoa; phylum Chordata; class Chondrichthyes; order Orectolobiformes; family Hemiscylliidae; genus Chiloscyllium; species Chiloscyllium plagiosum. Next base: position 34 of record NW_025142419.1, on the reverse strand, counting down.
AAACAGGACGTTCCGGGGAATGGCAGTTATAGAA
>NW_025142418.1:0-1259 GCF_004010195.1 Chiloscyllium plagiosum | reverse complement strand
GTACGTCAGAAAGTGCTCCCTCAATTCCCCAGAAACTGCTCGCTCAGTACCTCAGTTAGTTCTGCCTCAGTACATCAGATAGTTCTCGCTCAGTACCTCAGAAAGTGTTCCCTAAATACCTCAGAACGTGCTCACTCATTCCCTCAGAAAGTGCTTCCTCAATACGTCAGATATTGTTCCCTCAACTCCACAGAAAGTGCTCCCTCAATACTTCAGAAAGTTTTCCCTCAGTACCTCAGATAGTTCTCCCTCAGTACCTCAGAAAGTGCTCCCTCAGTACCTCAGATAGTGCTTCCTCAGTACATCAGAAGGTGTTCCCTCAATACCTCAGATAGTGCTTCCTCAGTACCTCAGAAAGTGCTCCCTCAATACCTCAGGTAGTTCACCCTCAATACCTCGAAAGTGCTCCCACAATACCTCAGAGAGTGTTCCATCAGTACCTCAGAAAGTGCTCCCTCAATACCTCAGTACCTCCGAATGTACTCACTCAGAACCTCAGCTAGTGCTTCCTCAGTACGTCAGAAAGTGCTCCCTCAATATCTCAGAAACTGCTCCCTCAGGACCTCAGACAGTTCACCCTCAGTACATCAGGTAGTTCTCACTCAGAACCTCAGAAAGTGCTCCCTAAATACCTCTGAAAGAACTCCCTCAGGACCTCAGATATTGCTCCCTCAATACCTCAGATATTGCTCCCTCAGTACCTCAGATAGTTCTGCCTCAGTACCTCAGATAGATCTCCCTCAGTACCTCATAAAGTGCTTCCTGAATACCTCAGAACTTGTTCCCTGAGTACCTCAGAAAGTGCTCCCACAACACCTCAGAAAGTGCACCCTCAGTACCTCAGAAAGTGCTTCCTCAATACCTCAGAAAATGCTCCATCAAGACCAAAGATAGTTCTCCCTCAGTACCTCAGATAGTGCTCCCTCAATACCTCAGAATGTGCTCCCTCAATACCTCATAAAGTGCTTTCTCACTACATCAGATTGTATTCACTCAATACCTCAGAAAGTGCTTCCTCAATACCTCAGAATGTGCTCCCTCAGTACCTCAGATAGTGCTCCCTCAAGACCTCAGAAAGTGCTCCCTCAATACCTCAGAAAGTGCTTTCTCAATACATCAGATTGTGATCACTCAATACCTCAGAAAGTGCTTCCTCAATACCTCAGAAAGTGCTCCCTCAATGCCTCAGATAGTGCTCCGTCAATACCTCAGAAAGTGCTCCACCAATTCCTCAGATAGTTCTCCCTCAGTACCTCAGA
>NW_025142417.1:0-1259 GCF_004010195.1 Chiloscyllium plagiosum | reverse complement strand
CCCATCACCAACCAAACACTTCAAAGCATTCCAAGTGTACGGAGAGCAATGGGGTCACGTAGAGTGTCTGGGAGCAGACGATCAGGGATGAAGCAAAACCTACCATGTCTGAACGTGTCTGAGTGAAATCCCCAGTACACAGTGTCATTAAGTCCTGTAATCCCTCTCCATTTCAGTAATATACTGCCGTCCATTATTCCTGTAAATGAAATGACAGGTTATATCATGTTATATTGCACCTGCCAAATTATTATCCATTGTCTTTACCTTTCTGTATCTATGTGTCGACCTTCCACCCTCTCTTGATAATTTAATCTCTTGCTTATCACAGCGACATCACCAAACTCAGTATCTGTATATCTGTTCCATCCTCCTGATCATTGGTATATATTTTAAATAGGTGAGGACCCAACACTGGTCACTGTGTGACTCCACTGGAGACTTTCTGTCAAACTGATTAAGACTGATTTATCCGGAGTGCCTGCTTCCTGTTTGATGCTCAATCCTCCACCATTACTGTGTAACACAGTCGAAAAGCTGAATATGAACGAGGAGAATCAGTCATTAATCAAACCCCTCGAACCTGCTCCGTCATTGAATACAATCATGGCTGACGTAATCGTGGCCTCTCTTCCACATTTCTGCCATCTCTCCATTCTCAAACTCTAGTCTCTTGTTGTAGCTTGCGGCTCATGAAAAAATATCCACTCCACATCTACACTTTCAATTACGTTTAGCATTTTACAAACCTCAATGAGCTCTCTTTTCATTCTTAGAAACTCGAGAGTATAGGCTTGAACTGCTCAATTTCTCTTCATAAGACAAACATTTCAAATATGGAATCAATCTAATGAAGCTCTTCTGAATTGCCTCCAATGGAAATATCTCATTCCATAGGACACCCAAACTGTACTCCAGTTGCAGCCTCACTAATACCTTACATAGCTACAGCAACACGGCCTACCTTTCTACTCTATCCTTTTACAAATAAACGCTGACGTTATGCTTGAATTTCTCATTACTTGAAGTACCCGAATGCAAGTTTTCTGTGATATGCAAGCAGGCACCCAGATCCCTCTGCACTTCAGCACTTTGAAGTTTCTCTCCATTAGATCATGGTTTGCGTTTCTATTAGGCTGGCCAACTTGAATAACGCCATATTTATCCTCTTTAATTTTCATTGCCAAATGTATGCCCATTCATCCAACCTATCCATATAGTTTTTCAATCTCTTGCATCATCATTCTGATGTAATTTTC
>NW_025142416.1:0-1259 GCF_004010195.1 Chiloscyllium plagiosum | reverse complement strand
ACAAACACGGGCTGAGACCTGTGGTGGAACAAAGTGGCTGAGTCCTGTGGTGGAACAAACACGGGCTGAGACCTGTGGTGGAACAAAGGGGCTGAGTCCTGTGGTGGAACAAACACGGGCTGAGACCTGTGGTAGAACTAACACGAGCTGAGACCTGCGGTGGAACAAAGGGGCTGAGTCCTGTGGTGGAACAAACACGGGCTGAGATCTGTGGAGGAACAAACATGGGCTGAGACCTGTGGTGGAACAAACGTGGACTGAGTCCTGTGGTGGAACAAACATGGGCTGAGACCTGTGGTGGAACAAACATGGACTGAGTCCTGTGGTGGAACAAACACGGGCTGAGTCCTGTGGTGGAACAAACATGGGCCGAGTCCTGCAACGGCAGTGTAGCGACTGGGCGATTCTCAGAGCAGCGACGGTGTGAGTCCAGGAATGATGGCGGCAGATGGAGGCAGTGTGGCCTCCTGCTTGGTTTGGAACTTACATACTTAACGTCATTTGTTATAATTCAGGAATTTTTCACTCTTCCATACCAATTTATGCGGGTTTTTTTACGCTTTATTAACACTGAACGATTTCTGGCTTGGCACTTGTGCCTAAGATGGCGCCAATAAAGCAGCCACTGTACGCCTGTACTTCTGTAATCGATGACATAGGACAAGAAATGATATTCTATTATTAAATCCCAAGATTAAAAGTGTATGATTAAGATAGAAATTCTGAGGGAAAGAGGTGGATGTATTCAGGAAGAAGGGAATGAACTGTGCGTGAAGACAGATGACATTGTCAGAGACTTACATTAATACTTCAAATATGTTCTTACTCGACAGAAGGAAGAATGAAGCTCACATTTAAACAAGGTATACTGTGAAGTTCTGAAACGGTATGATGTATAAAGCCAAAGATGTTGGATGTTTTGGTGGAATTTAACGTGGGCACGGCTTAATGCTGAATGAGGTATATACCAGGCTGGTAGGGGAGATGACGGATGAAATTATAGGGAACTTGTCCTGAATGTTTGAGACAATGCTGGCTACAGGTTATGTACCAGAGTTCTGGGGTACAGCTAACATGATTCACATTATAGGAATGGTGTGGAGATTGGCCAGAGAATTACAGGTTATGAGTCAATCATCCGTAGTAGGGATACACTTCAGAAAAACATCGAAGGAGGAAGTTGATCTCTGTTGCGGTGGAATGATCAACGTGATGCCACTGTTTATGAAAGGTGCTAAGGACAAGCCAGGGAAATAAAG
>NW_025142415.1:0-1259 GCF_004010195.1 Chiloscyllium plagiosum | reverse complement strand
ATATCTGATCTACAGGCTTACCCAGAAACCCCTCCCCTGCAGAACTGCTGCGGAGCTGTCCTGGAGCCGAGATGGCTGCTGCCCACCAACCCCAGTCACCTATCTTTGTACCAGGCATAACTTTAGCCAGTGCGGACGATTCCTATTTGCTCCAGTTTTGCCGTCAATCCTGGATACGACACTTGATCAAATGCAGTTATGATGAAATTAAGTGCAGTCACTGTCGCCTCATCTCTAGAATTCAGCAGTGTGTTTTCTTGTTGTACATCGTTAAACCAAGGCTTCAATGAGCACAAAGGATGAGAGCCCAAACTGAGCTTCAGTGAGCGGGTTGGTGCTGAGGAACTGCTGTTTGATCCCACTGTGAGTGACATCTTCCATCACTTTATTAATGATAGGGATTAGAGCAATGGGGCAATCATTAATTGTCTGATGTTTTGTCTGTGTGTGTACAGGGCACACCCAGATAGTTTCTCACATTGTCAGGTAGGTTCCAGTGCAATATCCCTGCAAGAACAGTTTTAATGGAATGTTATCAGGGCCTACATCCTTTGCATTATCCCATCCCCCCAGCCGTTTGGATTTACCACACACCGTGAATCAAATTAGCTGAAGACTCCATCTGGAGAAGACTAAAATAGATCATCTCATCGACGCTTCGGTCTGAACATTGTTGTGAATGTTTCATCCTTAGCTTTTCCATTGTTGTGCTGGGCCCTTCCATAGTTGAGGAATGTGATATTTGTGTATCCTATTCTTCCAGTGAGTTGTTTAATTGACCACACAATTCACGCTGATTGCATGTGACAGAATTGCAGAAATTAGGTCTGATTTGTTAGTTAGATCTGTCTGTCACTGGCTGTTTACGCTATCTGGTGAATAAGTGGTCCGGTTTGGTAACGTCACATCATTGTGCGGTGTATTTAGTGCTGTTCTTGACCGGCCATCCTGTGTTCTTCATTGAACAAGGGTTTATCCCCTGGCCTGATGGTCAGGGTAAAGTGGAGCATATACCAGGCAGTGACAGTGAAAATTGTGCTGAAGTACAATTCTGCTGCTGTTGGTAATGACCCGAATCACCTCTCACAGGCTAGTGCTGAGTTCTCGATCTCTTTGAAATTTGTTCCGTTGAGCATGGTGATAGTATCCCTCACATGTATGCTCTCACTCTCACTCTCACTCTCACACTCACACTTCTCACACTCACACTCACACTCACAACCACAATCACTTTCTCACTCTCTCTCACTCTCTCTCAC
>NW_025142414.1:0-1259 GCF_004010195.1 Chiloscyllium plagiosum | reverse complement strand
TTTGGCTTGCCGTTTGCTCCTGGTTTCTTCAGATACGTTATGCTGGGTGACCTATGAATTAGTATCTGAGCATCCACAGACATATATAATTCTATTTTGATACTGTTGAATGTGAAGGTACATTTATTGTATATAGTTGCAGAAGGTTCACTTTGAGTCACAAAATGCTGCAAGAGACTGTCAATTGTGAACGCTTTCACCTAGTGTCTGGTCCAGATGTATGGAGTCTGAGGGACGTGCCAGTTGTCATCACCACAAGTAACTTTTGTGATGTGATTCTGACACTCCATGTCCATACATCTGCTCCCTGGGTCAGACTCTGACTAAGGATGAATTTGGAAGGCATGGTTCCTGGCCGGTCATTGGTATCTAATTTAGACAGCATTTATACCAACACTGAGAGCAGTGATAGCCTGTTGGCTAGTTTACGCTCGCTCAAGGTGGATTCCAAATGATTGTCTGTGATGGAATGTTTGTATGACTGCCCTGACCCAGGTTGGAAACTCTCTTCACAGATTCAGGACCAGGCCAGTGTCTCTCTGAGTGCTACATGCAGTTGTGAGGTCCAGTAGCACTGTACCCGAATTCACCCTTTTGGAATCCACTTTTAATATCCGTCATGATGCAAAGTGATGGATTTACTGACCTGAACAATAATCAGGAGTTTGCCATGTTTGTGAATTGGCAATAATAAGGTATGACCTACAATTATTCAACTGAACAATAACTGAATTAAAATATAAACACCGAACAACCTTTTATGATACAAAAGTAAAGAATGCACATTTTGGTTTGTATCGAAAAAGAGCATGTTGTCTGACTATGCTGGTGATCACAATTACACATTGAATGTCAGTATTCAAATGCATACATTGTTGCTCTATCATTTGTAAAGTGGTTGACCTCTGACTGATTGAATATTCAGAGTGAGCAAATGATTGAACAATCAAATAGAATTCTTCTTCTTACACATTAAGATATAATCAATCGATTTAATTTCTCGCCTGAAATGTGTGAGCTTCAGTTATTTGCCAACTATTGTATTAGTTTTAAAAAATAATCATGGAAAAGGATAGACTAGACATAAAAGTTGAAGTTCTAAATTGGAGAAAGGCCAATATTGACGGTATTAGGCAAGAACTTTCAAAAGCTGATGGCGGCAAATGTTCGCAAGTAAGTGGACGGATAGAAAACGGGAAGCCTTCAGAAATTAGATAGCCGGAGTCCAGAGACAGTATATTCCTGTTCGGGTAAAAGGA
>NW_025142413.1:0-1259 GCF_004010195.1 Chiloscyllium plagiosum | reverse complement strand
GCATGTTGCAACAAAATAAAACTTCAGTTTGGCTACATTGGGAATGCTGTATGCAGGTCGTATCGCCACACTACAGGAAAGATTTGGAGGCTTTGGCGATGATGTAAAAGAGGTTTCCCAGCATGTTGCCTGGAGAAGACATTTTTCACGCAGTCGAGAGTTTTAACACAGTGGATTGTTTAGCTAGAGTGTCGGAGGCTGAGAACCGACCTGATACAGGTTTTTAGCACTTGGAGATGCATGGATAGTGTGGCTAGTTCGAATCTCTTTTCCAATGTGGAAATGTCAAATACGAGGACGCCACAGTTTCAGGTGAGAGCGAGAATTTTCAAATGAGATGACCTCGGAAAGTTTTTTGTCAACAGAGGGTTAAACCTGCTCACAACGTGGGAGAAGAGAAATGTGGGCAACGTTTTAAAGTAGTATTTAGAGAGAAACATGAACAGACAGAGAATAGATGGATGTGGACCATGTGCAGGCAGATGGGATAGGTTTAGAACAGCATCATTGTCAGCACAGCCATGGTGGGCCGAATGGCCTATTGCTGCGATGTCATGTTCTGTTTTCCGACTTACTAGCAACTAATGTGCCAAATTCGCTCAGAATCTTGGATGTTGCATGAAATTTCTCGCTGATTCTTGGAACTGCTAATGGGTTCAACCTCAATCTGATCCACCTATTCTCATGAGAAAATCTATCCCATTCCCAGGATCAGCCAAGTGAACCTTAAGTGGCCTACCTCTGATGCAAGAATATCTTTCCTTCGGGCACTCATACTGTCCATAATATTCTAGGTGTGGTTGACTCTTACCTTGCATATTCTCACATTGCATTTCCTTTTTACAAGATAACAGCATTTGGTTGCCTTGTCGATTACCTGCTGAACCTGGAAATACCTTTCTTTCAGACTGATACCCAAGGATTCCCAGAAATTATTGTACAGACAGTCTGACACCAAGTGGTGTGAACCTGAGTGAAAGTCGGGAACCTGCAGGAACGTATTGTCACGAATATGACAATAAACAATAACTGGATCCTTAGAAACAATCGCTGGACGCATGATTTCATAGAAGGGGAATATTTTTTAATCTGTTGGATTTTTTTATCTTTGTGTGACCATTTGTATACATAAGCGTTGGTGAATGTGGTGTGACGACAGGGTATTGGCGATTGGGGGATATTTGAAGTTTCAGAAACATTTTGACATACTTCAGCAAGGTGTAAACATTAGCTAAGGAGAGAATACGGCTCCTGAAAGG
>NW_025142412.1:0-1259 GCF_004010195.1 Chiloscyllium plagiosum | reverse complement strand
CACCCCCACTCACCTATTGTATTCTATGCTACTTTCTCCAAAACACCACACTCCTCTCATTTATCTCTCCACCCCTTCAGGCACTCTGTCTGTATTCATGATGAAGGGCTTTTGCCCGAAATGTCGGATTTTCCTGCTCCTTGGATGCTGCCTGAACTGCTGTGCTTTTCCAGCACCACTTGACTCCAGCACTTGAATGTAGTAAGGGCCCTGTGGATGGGGGATTTCAATGCCCAGCACTATCAGTGGCTCAGTAGCAGTACTACAGACCAAACTGCTCGGGTCTGACAGGATGTAGCTGATAGACTGGGTATGCAGCAGGTAGTGAGGGAAAAACATACCTTACCTCATCCTCACCAATCTGCCAGCTGCAGATGCATTTGTCCAAGACATTATTGGTAAGAGTGACCACCGCATAGTCCTTGTGGAGACAGAGTTCCAGCTTCACATTGAGAATAACCCACATCATGTTGTGTGGTACTATCACTGTGCTAAATGGGACAGACTTCAAATAGACCTAGCAATTCGGGACTGGGCATCCATGAGGCGTTGTGGGCCATCAACAGCAGCAGAATTATAATCCAGCACAATCTGTAACTTCATGGTCTGGTATATTCCCCCACTCAACCATTAGCATCAAGCCAGGGGATCAACCTGGTGAAGCTACCAAACAGCATAAACAGCAAGTGATAGAGAGAGCAAGCAATCCCACAACCAATGGATCAGATCTGCGCTCTGCAGACCTGCCACATCCAATCATGAATGATGGTGGGCAATTAACTCATTGGACCAGGAGGCTCCACAAATATCCACGCCTGCAAAACCCAGTACATCAGTACAAAAGGCAAGGTTGAAGCAGTTAAACCACACTTCAATACAAAGGTTGAGTCAATGATCCACCGCAGCCTCCTCCAGTGAACCCTAGAATCACAGATACCAGTCTGCAGCCAATTCAACTCTTGGAATCCCCATAATGTGGAAGCAGGCCATTCAGCCCATCAAGTCTGCACGACTCCCTGAAGAGCATCCCACCAAGAATCCCATCCCAATTAATGCCGACACATCTCTGGTCACTATGAGTGTTTTAGCATGGCCAAACTACCTAACCTGCACGTTTAGACTGTGGGAGGAAATCCACACAGATGTGGGGAGAATGTGCAAATGCCACACACAGTCGCCCAACACGAGAATTGAACCCAGGTCCCTGGCACTGTGAGGCAGCAGTGCTAACCGCTCAGCCAGTACAGTTACAACACTAG
>NW_025142411.1:0-1259 GCF_004010195.1 Chiloscyllium plagiosum | reverse complement strand
CAACTTACTTTCAGATATAAGTGAGAGAAAGGCGCATTACGTAGGTCATTGCATTAGTCCAAATTTGGAAATTCAGGGGAACTGAAGTGTGAGCTGGTGTTGGGAGTTGTAGCAATGATAGGGGAAACCTTGTTTTACAGACAGAGAGAGTTCCCAGTAGGGAAACTCAGCTTTAACATCACATCAAGTGCAGAGTTGTCCAATTCTGCAGGTCCTGATCCTTATCGGTAATATGGAAGGGGAAAGCAGCATTCCCAGCCCAGAAAAATCATTCCTATGTTATCCATGTGGTCGAATATTTAAGCGGTCATGTGATCTGGGAAGACACCAATGTGTTTGGATCAGGGTGAGGCTGTGTAACTGAAAGGACTGTGGGAAGGGATTCACTGACACCTCCCAGCGTGACACTGCCTGACACAGAAAACTGGGGAGAGGTCGTTCACCTGCCGCATGTATGGGAAGGGAACTACTCGATCTTACAACCTGCTGAGACACCAGAGATGGCACAGCGGATTTAGACCCTTCACCTGCTCCTTGTGTGAGAAAGGATTCATTCAAATCTCTCACCTGCGGAGACATCAGTGCATTCCCATCGGAGAGGGGTCATTCACCTGCTCAGTGTGTGGGAAAGGATTTGCTCAGTGACCTGCTGAAACACCAGCGAGCTAACTATGGGGAAAGTGTAGGGGAAGATTCACACCCAGTGTGGGGGGAGATTCACACAAATGCACCACCTGCGAAGTCCCAGTGAGCCCACACAGGGGGAGAGGCCATTCAGAAACTCAGTGTAGGAGAAGGGATTCAGTTATTCATCCAGCCCTCTGAGCCTCCAGCGGGTTCACACTGGGTAGGAGCTGTTCACCCCTCTGTGTGACAAGGGATTTGCTGCGTCTTCAACACGATTGAGAGACCAGTGAGTGGTCACAGGGAAGTGGTCATCCCCCTACTCCGTGCGGACTGCAGGATTCTGATTCTAATGTTACTGTTCATCAGAGTCAGGAGTGGACCTTGTACATGATGACACTGTTGGAGTATTGATGTTGTTGTTGTTAGCCACATTAACTGGGCTGGAGTTGACTGAACTTAGATTGCCACTTTCTGAACCTCAGGATGTCTCTCTGGGCAGTAAGTCTCCACAAACAGCAATGTGACAATGAGCAGGGATCATCTGCTTTGATTTTAATTGTGATTGTAGCATGGCTGCTTCACAGCATCAGTTACAAGACTGGAGTCCAGCCTTGGTCAACGGTCTGTGTGGA
>NW_025142410.1:0-1259 GCF_004010195.1 Chiloscyllium plagiosum | reverse complement strand
GATTTGTGCATCGGCATCTTCAGTAACATTATGCAAATATAAAATAATAGACAAAATCAACACGTCTGGCACATTAGGGAGGAGAAAAAACAGCCTTACCATTTTATAAAAGTGACTCTTGTTCAGAATTGTTGAGTAATTTATTGCGTTTAATCTGTGTAAGTTGTGAAATAAATGATATCACACTGTACTAAATGAGTCTTTTTACATCGCGGTATCAAAATGTCCATTTGATGTCGGTTAACTACAACTCAAAAGAAACATTACAAACAATTCAGACAAAATCAAATTGATATTAATTATCTTTAGTAATTTAGTGTTCAAGTAACTAAATAGTTCCTGTTGAATAGGTAGAGAGATAAATAAATGGTGTTTTGAAGAAAATTACGTTTCTTCAGTGGTGTTCTCTTCCATTCTGTGAGAAAACAAATGTCGATTTCTTCCTCTGAGGCGCTTGAATTGATAACTGAAAAATGAAATGCAGTTTTGAAAGTTTTACAATGTGATCCTCGGTCATCTTGTCTTTATCTGCCAGGAACATAGTAGACAGATAATTGGTGACAATGAAAATGACCTGGAGGCTGAGTATGACCAACAAGCGCACAGAGACCAGCCATCCTAATACCATAAACTACTTTCTGCAAGAAAATCAGAAATCAGGTCAGTGTTTATTTAATGAACACTTGCCTAAAATATAAAATTGAAGTGTTGATGAGGAGCCACGAGAACCCCAATTCTCAATGGGAAAACTGCATTACTTCAATACTTCACTGTCCAGGCAGAGAGCGACCCAGAATTTTTTTTTTAAAGATTTTGTGTAGAGTTATCTGCAACGATGGATTTGACACGGTGTTGAATATTAACATGCTTCCTGAAATTTGTAGGAAGATTTGGAACAGTGAAAAATGATCAATTCTCTTCTCTCCTTCGTCACTGGATAATAATGGATGTACAACTGTACTAAACAAAGTTCTTGAAGAGATACAGAGAAACAGCACATTTAGTCCAACTTTAGGATACAATGCCATTTAGACTGCGAAATACTGCACCACTAAATATCTCTCACCTGCTGTGAAACGAAGGACAACGAATATAGGTTCAGACTGATATATATATAAACATTGATTAAAAGTAGGCATTTGAAATCTGCAAATGTCTTCCTTGAAACAATTCAGCCAATCCCATTACACACAATTTTCAGAAGAAATCATTAAAGGAAATTAGTTTCTCTGTCTGCTCGAGAACTTGTTAGCCAAATT
>NW_025142409.1:0-1259 GCF_004010195.1 Chiloscyllium plagiosum | reverse complement strand
AGGGGACGTGGTGAAGGCTGATATAATTACAACCTTTAAAAGGCGTTTTGATGGCCATGTGAATAGAAAATGTTTCGAGGGATTAGGGCAAAATTATGGTAAATGGAACTAGATTGATTTAAAATACCTGGTCGGCATGGACGAGTTGGCTGGGTCTCTTTACACGCTGTACATCTCTGTGATTTGATGACTCTAATTACACAACAAATGGAGGAATGCATTTTACTTCTGGTGCCTCTTACACAGGAACAGCAAAAGTATATTCAGGACTTCGAACAGAATAGGACCAGGTTATTCTGTTCTTGGAGTCTGATATATAGTTACAGGAGGAGACCAATCAACCCCTCAAGTTTGTAACTGGACCTAGAGTAGGCCATGCAGCAACAGAATCCTGTTACACAGCAACAGGTCAGTCCATTCAGCATCTTCAAGTCGGTAACACAAGAACCAGAAGAGGCCACAAAGTGATTGGAGATTGGTACACTCGATTAGGAGGAGGCCATTCAGCCCATTGCGTCTGATGCTCTGGAATTGGAGAATCATATAAAGCTAATTGATATTTCTATGTGAAAAGAGGAGTTAATTCAGGTGCGTGTCTGTTGCATAATTCCCTCACTTCAAATTTGTGGATGCAGGAGACCATTTAGTATCTCAAGCCTGTTACAGAGGAATATGAGGAGGCCCTTCAGATACTAAAACTGTTATATAGCAAAGGAAAATTCCATAAGCGTTCAAATCTCTAACACATCAACAGGAAAACATTAAGCAGACCGTGAACCTCTTACTCAGGATAGGCACAGGACATTCCAGCCATCAGCAGTATAATCTAGTAAAGCCAGAATGACATTTTGCCCATCGAGTTGGTAAACGACGAGGATAATTATTCCATTCAGCCACTCATGCCTCTTAACACAGGATTCGTAAACAATCATTAAAAGTCTTGTGCCCGTTAAGCAAGATGATTGGCGAACTAAAAAAAGCGCAGTGAGATGGAGCTTTCTGATTGGCAACTATTGGTATGCCATGGACTTCTGACATCATGCGTCAACATTTGCAATCTATTGTGTTTCTTGAATAAGGCAATTGAAAAAACCATACAAAACAAAACTTGCAGATGATGCTAAGATAGTTTGAAGTGTAGGTTGCAATGTAGATGTGAGAAATTTAGAAATGGATGGACCAACATTTGGCTGATGAAATTTAAGAGACTTAAGTACGATGTTATTCTTTTCCGTTAATGGAGCAGAAAGGCAACTTCC
>NW_025142408.1:0-1259 GCF_004010195.1 Chiloscyllium plagiosum | reverse complement strand
AAGATTGTAAGATTCAAGCAAGAGCCATTCAGCACCACTTGTTTAAATCCTTATGATGAAAGGGTGAGTAGATTGGGCTGGTACTCAATGAAATACAGAAGAATGAGAGAGGTCCTTAGAGATTCTTAGGGGCTTGGCTGAATTGATGAAAAAAGGCTCTTTCCCTTGTGGAGAATCTACAACTTGAGGGCATAACCTCAGAATAAGAAATTAATGTTTTATACAGAATTGTGGAGGAAATACTTTTATCAGAGGGTCATGAACTGTGGAATTCTTTACCATGGGGTGCTAACGATGGCTCATTGCATATTTTCAAGGCTAAAATTGATGGATTTTTAATTATTAAAGGAATCAAGTGCTATAATAAAAAAAACAGGAAAGAGCAGTTGATGCTTATTAGACCAGCTGCAATCTCATTGAATGTCAGAGCAGACTTGATGGGCTGAATGCATTCTGTTCATATGTATTCTGGCCTGAGGTCTTGCTCAATATACTTGATATTGCCAATATTGAACAAATCCTTCATGCTGAAGTGAGGGTGTAAAGTCAAGAGAATTCCTTCCAAAGATTTTTTTTATCTGATGCCTGAATTTTGTCACATTTATAAAATTAAGGAATCAAATGTGCAGTGAACTGCCAGACGATGTGTGGTTGCTAACTTCAAGTTCATTATAGACACAATGTCAAAACTGAACAAGCTGAACTGTGAACTTCATAGAAAGGTCAGACACTTAGCAACATGAAATTAGTGCTGTGAATGCATTCAAATCAAAACTAGGTTTATGGTCCTCCTAATTAAAAACAACACAACAACACTTCCTAAATCTGGAGAAAATTCCAGAAAAAGACAAAGACAAAGGAAAATGTCTAAGCACCCCTGAGGAATTTTGCAGAGTCATTCAACAGGTGGTTTCAGCAATGAGATGTGATGGAACAAATTGTCATGTTTATCTCAAATTCATTCCTTCAAGTAGTCATTGATGGGTTGGCTGGCTGTTCCATCAGGAATTGACTTTTAAGCAGTGGATAGAATTACTAAGCAACATGATAGTGAGCTGAAGCCAGATTGGGGAGACAACAATTTTTGGGGAATTATAAGCAGTGAGAGTAACCACTCTTGCCATCTTGTGTTTTCAAAGTGAAAGCGAGTCCAAATGTTGCACCCTCCTCACAGACTCGATGGGGTGAATGGCCTAATTTCTGCTCCTATGTCTTATTGTCTTTGATAGACTACATACAACAAGTCTCGAACTACATCT
>NW_025142407.1:0-1259 GCF_004010195.1 Chiloscyllium plagiosum | reverse complement strand
ATGGGAGAATTAGTGCAATTCAACACTAAATGGATGGGTTATGCTGTGTTGTACTAAATGGGAAAATCGGGTAGGACAATACCTTTTGGGAGATTTAGAGTAGGGCACCCCTAAATTGGGCGAGGGCATCAGTCAGTATGAGGACTGGTGTCAGGCAACACTGAGTAGAGAACTTGTTCAGGACATCAGCAATTGGGAGAAATGGTGCTAAGCAACACTGAATTGGAGAATTGGTGCGGGCCATTGGTAAATGAGAGACCTGGTGCACAGTGGAGCTAAATTACAGAATTGGTGCATGGCAACAATAAATGGGAGAATTAGAGTAGCGCACCCTTAAATGGTAGAATCGGGCTCGGGCATCAGTAAATGGAAGAATTAGTACAGGGATATGAGTAAATGGGAGATTTGGTGGAAATAATAAATGGGAGAACTGCTGCATTAGAAAATTGGTGGGAGTGCCAATATTAAGAAAATTGGAGCAGAGCATGTCTAAATTAGGGAATAGGGGCAGGGAATCAATAAAAAGAAGAAATGTCGCAAGTATTGGTAAATTGGAGATTCAGGTCACTGCATCACTGAATGATAAACAAATCAGCAGGGCATCGGTACGTTGAAGATGTTTGTCAGGGAACAACTAAACGGAAGGAATTGATGCAGGGCAACAATAATTGGAGAATTTATGCAGGTGCCGTTAAATTCTAAGTGGGAGGACTGGGGCAGGATAACACTCAATGGGAGAGTTGGTGCAATTCCCGGATTTATGCGGGATTGGTAAATGGGAGAATTGGTGCAGGGAAGTGGATCCCTAAGTCGAGCCTTAGAGATGTACAGCTGCTGTATCTCCCACAACAGTGACTACACCTCACAAGGACTTCAGTTGCTATGAAGCACATTCAGAAATCCTGAATATGTGAATATACATTTATAAATACAAATCAAGCCTTAGCAATGAATAAAAGACTCAAGACCAGGGCAGGAAATGGTAATCTATCGGTCTCATCTCACTGGAGAGAAATCAGGGGAAAAAACTATGTTTTTGATGTGATTGATACCTGATCAATTAAACACCAGTTCAATTAAAGAGATAATTCACCTCCAATGAAGTAAACTATTGCTGACCGAATGAACACAGTTCAGTTCTGGATGCAATAACAGCAGAATACAGTCACATGTTACCCCACGGGAATGTGTGTGTCACCATAGTCTTACCAGACCACAGGGCTGTTCTCTTCATTACAGAGAGAAGCGACTCATGGTGA
>NW_025142406.1:0-1259 GCF_004010195.1 Chiloscyllium plagiosum | reverse complement strand
CCCTGTTACAATGTCCCGTATGTACAATCCATCCCTGCTACAATGTCCCGTATATACGATACATCCCTGTTACAATGTCCCGTATGTACGATACATCCCTGTTACAATGTCCTGTATATACGATCCATCACTGCTACAATGTCCCGTATATACGATACATCCCTGCTACAATGTCCCATATATACGATACATCCCTGTTACAATGTCCTGTATATGCGATACATCCCTGTTACAATGTCCCGTATATAAGATACATCCCTGTTACAATGTCCCGTATATACGATACATCCCTGTTACAATGTACCGTATGTACTATACACCCCTGTTACAATGTACTGTATATGCGATACATCACTGTTACAATGTCCTGTATATACGATACATCCCTGTTACAATGTCCCGTATATGCGATACATCACTGTTACAATGTCCTGTATATACGATACATCCCTGTTACAATGTCCTGTATATACGATACACCCCTGTTACAATGTACCGTATGTACTATACACCCCTGTTACAATGTCCTGTATATACGATACATCCCTGTTACAATGTCCTGTATATACGATACATCCCTGTTACAATGTCCCGTATATAAGATACATCCCTGTTACAATGTCCCGTATATACGATACCTCCCTGTTACAATGTCCTGTATATACCATACATCTCTGTTACAATGTACTGTATATATGATACACCCCTGTTACAATGTACTGTTTATACGTTACACCCCTGTTACAATGTACTGTATATACAATACACCCCTGTTACAATGTACTGTATATATGATCTATCCCTGTTACAATGTCCCGTATATACGATACATCCCTGTTACAATGTCCCTTATATACGATTCATCCTTGTTACAATGTCCCGTATATACGATATATCCCTGTTACAATGTCCCGAATATACGACATATCCCTGTTACAATGTCCCGAATATACGATATATCCCTGTTACAATGTCCCGTATATACGATGCATCCTTATATCCCTGTTACAATGTCCCGTATATACGATGCATCCTTGTTACAATGTCCCGTATATACGATGCATCCTTGTTACAATGTCCCGTATATACGATATATCCCTGTTACAATGTCCCGTATATACGATACACCCCTGTTACAATGTCCCGTATATACGATATATCCCTGTTAAAATGTCCCGTATATACGATGCATCCTTGTTACAATGTCCCGTATATACGATACATCCCTGCTACAATGTACTGGATATATGATATATCCC
>NW_025142405.1:0-1259 GCF_004010195.1 Chiloscyllium plagiosum | reverse complement strand
TGAATTCAAAGAGTAGAGGTACTCTCTTTCGTTTAGTGCCTCAAGCTTAACACATTGATTCAAACAAACATATTGACACATTTAGTTCATTAAGCCAACAGCATTTGTCAATTCAATAAATGCAGTGACTCCTTCATTCAATATCACAAGCTTCACACATTGTCTCAATCAAAAAGCACACATTCACTCCATGAACCAAACTGCTCGTGTTATTTCAATGAGTTTAGTTCTCTCATTTATTCAATGTGTCAAGCGAAATGCTTTCATTCAAACAAACAAACGGCATTCATTGAATCATTGAATCAAACTACAATGATTCAATGATTGAATGAACCAAACGTTATTCAATGTTTAAATGAAACAAACTTAACACGCTTATTTAGTGAATGGCACTGCACACGTTCATTCAATGAATGAGGCTGCACTTGTCAATTCAAAGAGTAGAGTTACTCTCTTTCGATCAATGCCTCATCCTTAACGCATTGATTCAAACAAAATGCACACATTCAATTCATGAAGCAAACTGCATTTGTCAATTCAATGAATGCAGCTACACTCTTTCTCTCAATGTCACAGGCTTCGCACATTGTCTCAATCAAACGGAACACAATCACTCCATGAATCAAACTGCACGTGTTAAGTCAGTTAAATTGATCTTGTCTCATTCATTCAATGTGTCAAGCTTAACGCTTTCATTCAAGGAAACACTGCATTCATTGAATAATTGAATCAAACTT
The DNA here is from genome assembly GCF_004010195.1 of Chiloscyllium plagiosum. Classification (NCBI taxonomy): domain Eukaryota; kingdom Metazoa; phylum Chordata; class Chondrichthyes; order Orectolobiformes; family Hemiscylliidae; genus Chiloscyllium; species Chiloscyllium plagiosum. Next base: position 522 of record NW_025142405.1, on the reverse strand, counting down.
CAATCATTGATTCAATGAATCACACCTTATTCTGTATTTCAATGGAACAAACCTATCTCCCTTATTAATGAACCAAAATGCATTCGTTCATTCCATGAAACAATCTGCATTGATGGAATCAATGTATCAAACTACAATAATTGATTCAATGAATCTAACCTTATTCCTTGTTTTAATCGAACAAACCTAACTCACTTGTTTAGTGAATCCTACTACACTCGTTCATTCAACGAAACAGACTGCATATAATAATTAAATGAGTAGAGGTACTCTTAATGCATTGATTCAATCAAAGAAATGGCACACAATTAGGTCATAAAGCAAACAGCATTTCTCTATTCAATGAATATAGCTACTCTACTTCTCTCAATGTCACAAGATGCACACATGTTCTCAATGAAAAAGCACACATTCACTCCATGAACAAACTGCACGTGTTATTTCAAGGAGAGAGCTTCTCTCATTTGATCAATGTGTCAAGCTTAATGCTTTCATTCAAGGAAACAAGCTGCATTCATTGAA
>NW_025142404.1:0-1259 GCF_004010195.1 Chiloscyllium plagiosum | reverse complement strand
GGGCATGTACTGCGCTGTATTCTTCTATGTTCTTTGTAACTTTGTCCACGATACAACCAATCTTGATGTCATCTATAAATTTGCTAATCATGGCTTCTACCATTCTAATCTAAGTGTTTGATATAAATGACAAACAAAAGGGGATCCAACACTTTTTCTTGTGAATCACATCTGATCCCAGGTTTCCAGTTTAAAAACAACCCACCACCTTCACCCTGTCTCCTGCCATTAAACAGACATACACAGAAACACACACACGCACAAAACCCACCACCACTACACTGCCTCCTGCAATTAAACTGATATACACAGAAACACACACACACAACCCTCCACCACCACCCTGTCTCCTGCCATTAAACAGTTACACACAGAAGCACACACATCCCTCTACCACCACCCGGTGCCCTGCCATTAAACAGATATATACAAAACACGCACACATAACATTCCACCGCCACCCTGTGTCCTGCGATGAAACAGATAAACACACACACCAATATCGAGATACAGGTAGTCATATCTTTAATACAGAGATAGATAATTTTTGATTAAAACATGGGTCCAGAGTTACATTGAGAATGTAGGGGCATTGTGTTGAGAAACATGTCAGGCAGGTCCGAACAGCAAAGTAGAGTTGATGGGCCTAATGATCTTATTTCAATTTCCTATAGTGTGTGGCCGTCAGGTGACAGGAAAATTTTTTTGGAGAGTGTAATGGAGGCTGAGTTTGATAAATACTTTACTGAGCAATCAATGCGATTGTGGGATAGGTTTGAGGAGCTGATTAGTCTACGTCTGTTCCCATTTGTTGTGCTGTTATTTCTCAGAAGAGGAGGCGACCTTCTGTGAGGTTAACACAATTTAAAATTAAAAGATCTCCCATTGATATTTGAGATAACGTTGTTCTGTTCTCCTTCGGATTGTGCAATCTGTGGCGCTGTCTTCCCCAGGGAAAAGTGAAGACTGGATCATTGAAGATACTCAAGGCTGATCTTGACTGATCTTTGATGGGCAGAAGAGTCAATGTTTATTGACAAGAGACAGGAAGGGGGTGGTCAGCTACACTCAGACCAGCCCTGATGTTTCTAAACTGAGCAGCAGGTTGGAGGGGACGAATGGCCAAGTGATGCTCTTATCCCACATGTGGGACTCCCAATTCGCCCCTCGAGGCTGTTACAGAGAGAGAGGAAAGCGCCTTTCAGCCAGTCAGGTGCGTAATAATAAGACAGGAGGGGACTATTCTGCCCCTCTGTGAA
>NW_025142403.1:0-1259 GCF_004010195.1 Chiloscyllium plagiosum | reverse complement strand
TCTGACTATCATCTCGGTGTTTGTTTCTCCAGATAGAAATGTCCGAGCTTTTTCAACCTCTCTTCATAAGACAAGCCTTCCAGTCCAGACAGTATCCTGGTAAACCTTCTTTTCACCCTCCCCAAAGCCTCCGTATCTTTCCTATAATAGGGCGAACAGAACTGGACACAGTATTCCAAGTGTGGTCTCACCAGGGCTTTGCATCAAAACCTCGTGGCTTTGAAACGCAATACCCTGTTAACGAAAGCCAAAACAGCATATCATTTCTGAACAACCCTATCCACTTGGGTAGCAACTTTGAGGGTTCTCTGCATTTGAACACCAAGACCCCGCTGTTCCTAAACACTGCCAAGAATCCTGTTTTTAATCCTATATTCTGCATTCAAGTTCGACCTTTCAAAATGCATCACTTCGCATTTATCCAGGTTGAACTCCATCTGCCATTTCACAGCCCAACTCTGCATCCTGTCAATGTCACGCTGCAGCCTACAATAGCCCAGGATATGATCAACGGGACCTCCAACCTTTGTATCATTGGCAAATTTAATTTTCCACCCCTCAACCTCCTCATCCAAGTCATTTATAAAAAGTACAAAGCGCAGAGGCCCAAAAACACAGCTCTGCGGGACACCATTCGCCACTGACCTCCAGGCAGAATACTTTGCATCGACAACTACTCTCTGCCTTCTGCCAGCCAAGTAATTCTGAATCCAGGGAGCCAAGCCTCCCTGTATCCCATAATTGCTGTCTTGAGGAATGAGCTGATCATTGGGAACCTTAACAAATGCCTTGCTGAAGTCCATGTAGACTGCTCGACCTCCGTCAACCGGTCTCGTCACCTCCTCAAATAACTCAACGAGCTTTGTGAGGCATGACCTGCTCCTCACAAAGCTATGCTAACTGTCTTTAATCACGCTATGCGTTTTCAAATAATCATAAATCCTATCCCTCAAAATTATCTCTAAAGTCTTGCTGATCACAGACATAAGACTGACTGCTCTGCAATTGCCAGAGATTTGCCCATTACCCATCTTGAGAAGAGCAACAACAAGCGCATCCCTCCAATCCTCTGGTATGACTTCCGTGGATAGTGAGGAAGAAAAGGTATTCGTCAGCAGGTTAGGAACCTCCTGTTTCCCTTCCCAGATCAACCTAGGGGAAATCTGGTCTGTCCCTGGAGGCTTATTAATCTCAATGTTTGCCAAAATTTCCAGCACATCAACTTTCTCAATCTCTATCTGTTCAAGCCTATTTCCCAG
>NW_025142402.1:0-1259 GCF_004010195.1 Chiloscyllium plagiosum | reverse complement strand
TGTCTCCTAACACGACAGATTAAATACTCAGTTGCATCACTGTCTCCTCATGGAATCATCATCTCATGGATTAGACTGCTAATACTTGCTTGAGCTGTGTCTGTGTTAATGAGATCGTGCCTTACAAAGGAGATCATACATCTTCACAGTGCCAAAATACTCTCTCATCAAGGCCCTACAAATACGGGAAGATGGCTTTATGTATGCACTTCAATCATATTACAATGAAGGGTAGCATACTATATAAGATGCTAATACTTACGGCCTTGGATGTACTATTTTTGGTGACTCATGATCAAGGACATTCAGGTCCTTTTTGAAAAACAACACTTCTCAACATTGTACCACTTAATCAATGCAGAATGAGATGCATGCTGTTTAATTCTCACGTCCAAACCATTTCTATGCCTTGCATTGAAACTTATGTTATCCCATGAGTAACTGCCTTCAGTCCATAAAAGTGCAAGAAGCGCTGTATTGCTTCCACTGACCAATTCTCAATCCATGTGGGATATCCAGATCACCCCGTCTGCAACTTATCAATGTACTCTAACTTCCTTTGCTCACTTGTTAGCAACAATGTAAAAAACGTAGTCTGCAAATTCAAATACACCACTCCCACTCTTTCTCTCTCGTGGATGTATCAACTAACACAAACTCCACAGGTTTCTCAACGACGATTTCCGCTTTCTAAGTCTAAGCTGACTGTACCAAGTCACATCATGGTTTCCCAAGTCTCGAGTTATAACATTTCTCATAAAAGGTTCTAATATTTTCCTCAGACCAAACATCAAGGTATCTTTTTTTTTTCTCCTCCCACACCGGTTTTAAATATTTAGGATTCCAATAACTACTTTCCAGTCTGCAGGAACGAGAAATTCCAGAGTCTAAAGAAATCTGTAGGGTAATCAATACTTCTTTCTTGTCGTTACAACAGTTAAAAGACATTTGGATAACTACATGAATAGGAAAGGTTTGGACGGATATGGGCCAACCGCTGGCAGGTGGGACTAAGTTAGTTTGGAATTGGAATCGTCAGCATGGACTGGTTGGACCGAAGCATCTGTTTCTGTCCTGTATGACTCTTTTACTCATTCACTAGCTGTAATGCCACTTCCCTGAAAATTCGGATGGAACTCACTTGGTGCAGTAACTTGCCAACCTTCAATTCAATTAGTGTTTGAGTAAGTTCAATTTATTAATTATAATCATGTTCTTATTTTCACCAATCTGTCCCATATTATTTCTAGAAGATTTTT
>NW_025142401.1:0-1259 GCF_004010195.1 Chiloscyllium plagiosum | reverse complement strand
TCGGGGAGAGTAGCTTCGACCTCTTCCTCACCTGGGGACATTTTGCAAAGGATGTCCTGTTACTTCACAAACTGACCACCTCGCAGCTGGCCATAGAAGTGTCTAGCACAAAAATGCCCTTTGGCCCACTAAGTCTGCGCCAGTCCAACACAATCCCCTGAACAGTTGTTATCTCATTTGGCGTCACTTTTGTCAGAGAGGCAAACGTATTCAGTAATGGAAGTGTACAACTAAATGGATCTTACCTGCTTTGGAGTTTTCTGCCTTTTCTATCCTGACAGGCGGTTGGTTGCAGATTACTAACGTTCCTTGCCTGAGTTATACGCATTTCACCTTATCCTGCGATTTGATTTTGAAACAAGAAAGCAGAGAACAAGCACTCTTCAAGTTCACTCTCGGCTCTCAATTACAGTCAGAAAATGCTTAACTGCATGAGGAATCCACAGTGGAATTAACGCCCATCGCGTCAACCACTTGGCCACAACTGCAGAAGCACGCTACTAAACTCGTTCCAAGTTTATTTGTTTGAATTCAATCACCACAGTTTCGCTAGGGTTAAATGTCAGGACATGTTTGAACTGTGTAAACAATCGCGATGGTCGAAATGGTCATTCATTTAAAAAGAAAGGGGGAGATTGCAGGAAAAACTAAACAGATCTGGCAGCATCTGGGGAGAGATAAACAGAGACAACGATTCGGAGCTTCTCCAGGAGTTTTTCAGAACTCCATTTTCTCTCACAGGTAATGTCATACCTGCCGAGCTCCTTGAGCAGTTTCGGTTTTTGTTTGAGAGTCCGAGTGTCCACAACCCTTCACGAGCCATTCAACAATACAGAAACGCATTTGTGTTTCCTCACTGAATTGGTTTCCGTTTGACTACATATTACTGACCCTATTAAAAACCAGAAAGTGCACAGCAAAGGAGTCGGATGGATAAGAACAGCGACCGCTCCATGCGTGGGTACACCCTCTCGGTTAACAGCCAAACGAGAGGACTAATTGCTCCACAGAGGCTGGGGAGTCCCTTGTAGTAGGCCCCTTGCAGGGTCTCCTAAAGCAGGCTGTTAGTGAATTCAAGCTTTTGCCTGTCCTTCGCAAAATGAAAATTGTCTTCAATTGTTTTGACGTTTCCAAAATTAATCCTGGAGCATTCACTGTGGACAATGGGAACAGTTTGATCTCACACTTTGCAGACACATAGATGTCACCGGGAACCAGCTCTCCTCAAACCGGAACCTTCTCCCTTCGAGCCTTTTGAG
>NW_025142400.1:0-1259 GCF_004010195.1 Chiloscyllium plagiosum | reverse complement strand
GGCATAATACTGGGTCATTGAAAGGATTCTTGGTAGTGTGGATGTGCAGAAGGATATTGGAGTCCATGTAAGTAAATCACTGAAAGTTGCCACTCAGGTGGATAGTGCTGTTAACAATCCAGACGGTGTGTTAGATTTCATTCGTCGAGGGATTGAGTTCCAGAGCCGCAATATCATGCTGTAACTATACAAAACTCTGGTGCGGCCACATTTGGAATATTGCGTGCAGTTCTGGTTCCCATATTTTGGGAAGGATATGGAAGCATTGGAAAAGGTGTAGGGGAGATTTACCAGGATGTTGCCTGGTCTGGAGGGAAGATCTTATGAAGAAAGGCTGAGAGACTTGGGTCTGTTCTCATTGGAAAGAAGAAGGCTAAGAGGGAATTTGATAGAGACATACAAGTTTTTCAGAGGATTAGATAGGGTAGTCAGTGAAAGTCTTTTTTCCTAGGATGTTGACACCAGCTTGTACGATGGGGCTTAACTACAAATTGAGGGGTGAAAGATTTAAAGCAGATGTCAGAGTCAGCTCCTTTACGTAGGGTGTGGAATGCCCTAAATGCTAATGTAGTCAACTCAGCCACATTAGGGAGATTTAAACAATCCTTAGAAAAACACATGGATGATTTCAGGATAGTGTAGGGGGACGAGCTGAGAATAGTTCAGAGGTCAGCGCAATATTGAGGGCCAAATGGCCTGTTCTGTGTTGTACTGTTCTTTGTTCTGTAAGAATTATAGAGACTACATTACTTGACAGTCAGGGTAACTCCGCATGGTGCCCAGAGCGAAGAGGGATTCTTACAGCTGGAGGTTACTAAATAGGCAGTTTTTGTTTTGTAGTGATCATGAAGGTTATACGAAAAAGAACAAAGTAACATAGAAAACATAGGAAAATGTCCTTCTGCCCACAAAGCCTACATCAATCCAGATCATCTATCTAAACCTTTCACCTTTTTTCCTAAGGATCTGTGCCCCTCTGCTTCCTGCCCATTCATGCATCTGTCGAGATACATCTTAAGTAATGCTATTGTTCCCGGCCCTATAGCCTCTGCTGGCAATACGTTCCAGGCAGCCACCAAGCTCTTCAGAAAGAACGTTCCATCTCCCCTAAACGTTTTTCCTCCCATTCGTGACCCCAGTAATTGAATCTCCCACTCTGGGAAAATACATGTTGCTATTCACCCTGTCTATAACTCTCATGATTTTGTAGACATCAATCTACACCGGCCAAACATGTCCATGTTTCTAATGAAAATAAT
>NW_025142399.1:0-1259 GCF_004010195.1 Chiloscyllium plagiosum | reverse complement strand
GGAGGACTGGGAAGCTTTTAAACAAAAACAGAGGATTACTAAGAATTAAATACGCAGAGAAAAAATGAGGTACGAAGGTAAACTGGCCAAAAGTATAAAGGAGGATAGTAAACGTTTTTAGGTATGTGAAAGGCAAACAAATGGTTAAGACGAAAATTGGGCCATTAAAGACAGGGGAACAAAGAAATGGCAGAAGAATTGCACTGGCACTTCAGATCTGTGTTCACTGTGGAAGACACAAGCTATCTCCCTGAGGTAACAGTGGATGAAGGGCCTGAACAGAAGGGAATTTATATTTGCCAGGAATTGGTGTTGGAGAGACTGTTAGTTCTGAAGGTTGACAAGTCCCCGGGGCCTGATGGTCTACATCCCAGGGTATTGAAGCAGGTGACTCGAGAAATCGTGGATGCGTTGGTGATTATTTTCCAGAGTTCGATAGATTCGGGATCAGTTCCTGCGGATTGGAGGGTGGCTGATGTTTTACCAATTTTTAAGAAAGGTGAGAGAGTGAAAGCAGGAAATTATAGACCATTTAGTCTGACCTCAGTGGTGGGAAAGATGCTGGGGTCTATTATAAAGAATGAAATTACGACACACCTGGATAGTAGTAACAAGATAGGTCCGAGTCAGCATGGGTGTATGAAGGGGAAATCATGCTTGACTATTCTTCTGCAATTTTTTGAGGGTATAACTCTGAAGATGGACGAGGGAGATTCAGTAGATGTAGTGTACCTGGACTTTCGGAAAGCTTTTGATAAAATCCCACATAGGAGGTTAGTGAGCAAATTTAGGGCGCATGGTATTGGGGGCAAAGTACTAACTTGGATTGAAAGTTGGTTGGCTGAAAGGAAGCAAAGAGGAGTGATAAACGCCTCCATTTTTGAATGGCAGGCAGTGATCAGTGGAGTACCGCAGGGATCAGTGCTCGGATCGCAGCTTTTTACACGTTATATTGATGATATAGAAGTTGTATTAATAATAACATTAACAGGTTTGCTGATGATACTAAGCTGGGTGGCAGGGTGAAATGTGAGAAAGATATTTGCAGATTACAGGGTGACCTGGACAGGGTAGGTGAGTGGTCAGATGCATGGCAGATGCAGTTTAATGTGGATAAATGTAAGGTTATCCACTTTGGTGGCAAGAACAGGAAGACAGATTACTACCTAAATAGAATCAATTTAGGTAAAGGGGCAGTACAAAGAGATCTGGGTGTTCTTGTACAACAGTCAATGTAGGTAAGCATGCAGGTACAGCAG
>NW_025142398.1:0-1259 GCF_004010195.1 Chiloscyllium plagiosum | reverse complement strand
ATCACTATGGACAATTTTGCATGCCCAATTCACGTCACCTGCACATTTTTGGACTGTGGCAGGAAGCTGGAGCACCCGGAAGAAATCCGCACAAACATGGGGAGAATGTGCAAACCCCACACAGGCAGTCGCCCGAGGCTGGAATTGAACCTGTGATCCTGGTTTATACAGGCATGGACTATTTTTTAAATGGTGAGAAACGTTCTAAAGCCAAAGTACAAAGGGATCTGGGAGTGCTCGTCCAGGATTCACTAAAGGTTGACTTGTAGGTTGAATCTGTGGTTAAGAAAGCAAATGTAATGTTGTCATTTATCTCAAGAGGGTTGGAATGTAAAAGAAGCGATGTGCTTCTGAGACTTTATAAAGTTTGGGTTAGGCCCCATTTAGAATACCGTGTCCAATTTCGGGCCCCTCATCTCAGGAAGAACATACTGACACTGCAGCATGTCCAGCAGAGATTCACACGGATGATCCCTGGAATGGTAGGCCTAACATACGAATGGCTGAGGATCCTGGGATTGTATTCATTAGAATTTCGAAGGTTGAGGAGAGAGCAAATAGAAACTTACAAGATAATGCATGGCTTAGAAAGGATGGATGCTGGGAAGTTGTTTCTGTTAGGCGGGGAGATTAAGACCCGTGGGCACAGCTTTAATATCAGAGGGAGTCAATTTGGAATGGAAATGAGAAGACATGGAAATGATCTCGCAGGGAATTAAGGGGTACAGGGAGAGTGTGGGTAAAAGGAATTGAAACGCCCATCAGCCATGATTAAATGGTGGAATGGACTCAATGGGCTGAATGGCCTTGCTTCCACTCCGACGTCTTATTATCTTATGGTCCTATGGTACCTATCCTGGGAGGGTTTCATGGGGGCAATGTAAAGGGAGTTTTGCTCCTCATCTAACTCCATACTGTACCTGTCCTGGGATTGGTTGATGGGGACAGTGTAGAGAAAGCTTGACTCTGTACCTAACCCTATGCGGACCCTTTTTCTGTGAGAGTTTAATGGGGACAGTATTGGGTGATTTAAACAAAACTTAACCTCACGCTGAACATGGCCTGAGTTTCCAAAGGGTTCCAGTCTGTTGTTAGGTTGCTAGACAATGAGCCTCCAGAAGCAATTAAAATATTTTCTCCCTATCTAACCCAGCAGTTCCTGTCATAAATCTCAAACTTATATCGTTTCAGATCTTTCTAAATCCCAGTGACACCATCCTGGGCTCGTGTCATTTCCCTGACCATTGAACCCGTGCAGT
>NW_025142397.1:0-1259 GCF_004010195.1 Chiloscyllium plagiosum | reverse complement strand
GTTAAGTTATTATGTTTTACATTAGGATTAAATCTCGGCACAACATCATGGGCCAAAGGGCCTCTTCTGTGCTGTACTTTTCTATGTTCTATGTTCCAGTCGATATTGGGAAAGTTGATATCACCCATAACAATGACCCTGCTACTTTTGCACTTTTCCAGAATCTGCCTGCCCGTGAGATCTTCAATTGCTCTAATGCTATTAGGTTGTCTGTAGAAAACCCCCAATGCCGTGGCTGTTCCTAACTTCCACCCATACTGACTCAGTAGACAAACCTTCCTCAACAACCTTCATTTCTGCAGCTGTGATGCATTCTCTGATTAGCAATGCTACACCCATCCTCTTTTTCCACCCTCCCTGTTCTTTTTAAACGTTCTAAACGCTGGAACATCAAGCAACCATTCCTGCCCCTGTGAAACCCACATCTCCATACCATCATAGCCCCAAGGACTGATCCAAGTACTGGTCACTCTTATTTTGGACACTCCTTGCATTAAAGCAGGTGTTCGTTGCTCTCAATGTGGTCTCCTCTACATTGGGGAGACAGGACGCCACCTCACGGAATGTTTTAGAGAACATCTCTGGGACACAAACGCCAAACAACCACGTCTACTCCCCCTCCCACTGCGCCAAGGACATGCAAGTTCAGGGCCTCCCCCACCACCAAATCTTCTGTGTTGGGACCCTCTAACTACATGACATCAATGTCAACTTCACTAGTTTCCAATGCTCCCCTTCCCCCACCTCATCCCAGACCCAACTCTCAACTCAGGACTGCCCTCTTGACCTGTCCTACCTGCCTATCTTCCTTGCCATCTATCTGCTCCACTCTGCCCTCTGACCTATCGCCTTCACTCCCCCACCTGCATTTATCTATTGCCTTCTCAGCTACCTACCTCCCAGCCTCACCCCACCCTCTTATTTATCTCTCAGCCACCTTTCACTGTCAGTGCCAACCCCCCCCACCACCAATGTCCTGATGAAGGGTTCATGCCCAAAACGTCAACTCTTCTGCTCCTCGGATGCTGCCTGACCTGCTGTGCTTTTCCAGCATCACCCTTTTTGACTCTGATCTCCAGCATCTGCAGGCCTCACTTTCTCCTAGCCGCAGTAACCATGCACATTCCTTCCCTCTAACCAATCCAGAGATGAACATCTGAATGCTGGCCTGGTTTGGTGCCTGTGCCCTGAGAATGATGGCCTTGCTGGAACAGCTGCACTTTAGATCAGTTTAACACTTACATTTCCCTCTTCATAAA
>NW_025142396.1:0-1259 GCF_004010195.1 Chiloscyllium plagiosum | reverse complement strand
CTGGAACAGAGCGCTTGTCCGACCATGACTGCCACACTCTTCTCGAGACACTGTAACATCACTTTACATAATTGAGTGTTCCTTGTTTCACCGTGAATTATTGTCTCTGGGAACCAGCAATAGGCTTTCAGAGATATATAACACCACATCTTTCAGCATCAGATATTGAGAGGTATCTCGGAACACTGTGAACTCTTCACTTCCTGCTCCTGACATATGGGAGTAAATTTTACATTCGCAGGTGTATGATTTAAGAAAATCTTTTCCTCCTCAACCAAAGTCCGACCAGCTTATACGTTCTGATTCAGTTTTCTAGCGTTCACTGGAGTTTCTGTCACTAGTGTAACAAATTTATTGGCTTATCGTGTTTCCTTACAGTTCGTTTCCCAAAGCTTTTCTTAACCTACCAGCAGTGTGATTTCCTATGTCCTATTTTATTGCACTGCAAACACGGGAGTGTTTTTTTTTCTCTGTTCCTTTTAACGGTTTGAATTTAACCTGTGGTAAATTATCCTCATGAATGTCATCGAAATCTACCTTTCCATGTCCACATGAGAAATTCTCTTTTCCCGAATTTAAGTCCCTGACTGATTGAAATGTATTACGGAAGCCAAACTTGATACCTGACCCAATTCATAATCATCAGCCATTTCAGCTGCTATTCTATCCGTCTTGATTCTTTGCTTTTCCTCATGGATTGTTGCTATTGCATGACGTGAATTTGTGAATTCCTCCAAACTGGTTTTGTCTCGAAGAGCATCGTAGGTTTGCTCTATTTTGAATGCCCTTACCCAGATACAAAATTACTTTATTTGATCCTTTCAAACTCAATGGAAGTTTAACCAGGTTCCCTCCTTAGATTCCTGTAGCGTTTTTTGTAGGTGTCTTGCACCAGTTTCAATGGAATTGCGACGGCTTTCTTCAACTCCTCATAAACCCCAGATCCGTCCTGTGACAGTGATGGAAATGCCTCATCAGCTCTAACCACAACTTTTGTTTTGATCAACATAACTCATGTGAGATTAACACAAAAGGCATCCGCAAACTTCTCATCAAAACTAGGCGATTCATGAATGATTTAAGCATATTGTCACCATATCTTTGAATGTCAGGATTTTGCTCATCCTCACTCTCTTCCTCACTAAGCTGATCTTCAGCATTCATCTCCATCCTTTAACGTCGAATTTTCTGTATAATTTCCAATTTCTGAAATTCAAAAGCCTGTCTCCTTTCCTCTCTCTCAATTTCTCTCTCTTCAT
>NW_025142395.1:0-1259 GCF_004010195.1 Chiloscyllium plagiosum | reverse complement strand
AGCTGAGAGTTTGTGCAGTACTCCAGTTTTCCATTCCTCTCTGGACTCTCTAGCCTCGCTTTAGATAACTGAGCACTTCGTCTCTCACCATGAATTCCTGTTACCAGTACCTTTTCTGGTAATAGGCCCTCAAGAGTACATATTTCCTCATCCCTCAGCATATTTATTGACAATAATGGATGTGTCGACTAGATTTCCAGAGGCATTCTCTCAGACTGAGAGGATCCTGTGTCCCTTAATATTGTAACCTTCTTACCTATTACTCCTGGCCTATGTGAACAAACTTTACTCTTGCATGTACATTTTTAAGCAGATCTGGCACTTCCCCCTTAACCAACCTTAGATCATCTTGTACACTCTGAGGCAGTTGTCTAACTTCCCTTGTGCTTTTTGTTACTAGTCCAACAAAACTCCCAGGCGTGTCTGGTTTTCCTACACCTGGCTTTCTCCTAGCCCACCAACACTGTGATTTCCTGTGGCCCACTTTATTACATGAAAACACCGGAGCCTTTTAATTTCTTTGTCTCCCTCAAGAGTTTCTTTTTTCCCCTGTGGTAAATTATCCTTATGATCTTCACTGAGATCTACCATTCCCTCTCCACGTGGGGATTTGTCTTTGCCCCAATTTCTCTCCCTCATGGACTGACATTGATTCTGGAAGCCAAAATGAGTTTTATGGACCAGCTCATAATCATCTGCCCCTTCAGCTGCTAACCTAGCTGTTTTAACTCCCTGCTCTTCCACATGAGTTTGCACTGCTTCAGGCAGTGAATTGTTGAATTTGTCCAAAATAATTACCTCTCTAAGGGCATCACAGGTTGCTCGATTTTTAAAGCTCTTATCCATCTATTGAAATTACTCTGTTTGATCTTTTCAAACTCAATATAGGTTTGACCAGGGCCCCTCCTTAGATTCCTGAAACATTGTGTCTATGCTTCTGGTACAAGTTCATCTGCACTTAAAATGGCTTTTCTCACCTCCTCATACTCCCCAGATATCTCCTCTGATAAGGATGCAAATACCTCAGTAGCTCTACCTGCAAGTTTCGTTTGGATCAACAAAACCCACATTGCCACTGGCCACTGCGTTTGTTTAGCCACCTTTTCAAATGAGATGAAAAAGACTGCCACATCCTTCTCATCAAATTTAGGCAATGCTTGAACATACTTAATCAGTTTCTCACTAGGCTTCTGATTACCAGGGGCTTGCTCATCATCACTCTCTTTCTCACTGAGCCTACCCTCAGCCTTTATCGCCAG
>NW_025142394.1:0-1259 GCF_004010195.1 Chiloscyllium plagiosum | reverse complement strand
GCCACCGATTAGGACAAGGGCACACTATCACTTACACGTGCTCCTCACTCCCAACTCGTGGGAGGTAGGTACCTCGAGCTGGCTGGTATTTAACAGCTGCTTACCTCCAGATGTTTGTTTGTTTTTAAACAAAATCGAATTGAAATTCCATTGTGGGCTGTGGTGGGATTGAAGCCCCAGAACATTAGCTGAGTCGCTGGATTCTCCATCCAGCGATAATGCCACACTCGGCCTTCGCAATTAACTCCCTGTGACGGGGTGAAAGAGCCAGAGCCCCCTTCCTGCCAGCATTGTGGTGTACCTACATCATGTGCACTTTTAACAAGCATCTATCTGAGCACCCCCCTCTTCAGGGTGAATACAGTTGGCCCAGTAAATACTAATCTATGCAGCAAAGCCCATCAACCAAGGGAAATTTGAAGGGTTTCTGTCGTGCGGCAGATTTGTGGAAGCCTGGATAGTTTTCTTTGGAGCTGGGGAAGTTAGGCAATGATTTGGTCAACATATAAGTTACATTGATTCCCCAAAGGCTTCACCAGATGGAGAAGTTAGGTCCATTGGCAGAATGTTTGGCAACCACAGAATTCAGCTTCAGGCAACTGGGTGAAGAGGGGGGGGTTACTTTGTCCAGCGACCTCAGGGGGATCTGAGACAGACTGAACAACAGACTGATCCCAGCTGTCACTTTTGATGCTGCTTTGGCATGTGACTTAATCAGGAAAGGTTCGGAGGGAAAATTATACCAGGAGCCGCTATGCTGGAAATCTGAAACAGCAAACAAGTTACTCCAGCAATTTGTCAAGTCTGCCAGCTTCGGTCGGATGGAAAGAGAGATAAGGTTGTGAATGCTGTGACCCTTTGTCCGAACAGAAAGCATCAGGAAATGGTGGCATATGGGTGACTAAAGCAGAAGGAGCCAGGGAGAGAGGCATGGAGGGCTTTGTGCAAAGTGCAGGGGAGTTGGTTGGTATATATCTGCAGCAATTTCTGACTGAGAGAGAAAGAGATCCAAGCCCCTGTGCTCCGTGATACTGCCCCATTCCCTGGGAATGAATTAGACTGGAATGAGAAACTCTCAGTCCCGTGATGACAGCAAACAAGAAAGCTGAGACCGGGAGGAAAGCAGTGGGTTAGAACAAAGGACAGAAATGGCTGGAGAAGTGCAACAGATGACACAAAGGTTGGAGGTGTCCTTGACAGTGTAGAGGACTACTGCAGACTGCAGCGTGACATAGACAGGATGCAGAGCTGAGCTGAGA
>NW_025142393.1:0-1259 GCF_004010195.1 Chiloscyllium plagiosum | reverse complement strand
AGCATCTGCAGACCTCACTTTCTCCTCCAATAAATACTTCAGAAATAGTTTCTTCACCTCCACAGATATAATCCATTCAATGGATTCAGTGCTCAGCTGTGATAGTGTTAAGTGTTTAGTCCAAACAACTGTGGACATTTCTTTTCATGTGACAGATTAAACACATTTTTGTTGGCACATGGCATGAAGTTCAAAAGCAAAGAATTAGCAGATATTTTATAATCATTAATCATTGCTTCAGATCCTGATATTACTGTGCGTCTGGAGTCACATGTAGATCAGACTGTGTGAGGAGGCAGATTCCATTCTGAAATATTGAACAATTATTAGGCTTTTATGACAATTACTGATTCGCCTGTGGAATAAACTTCCTGAGGATGTGGTGGATACGGGCACAATAGCAACATCTAAAAGACATTTGGATGAGTACATGAAAAGAAAAGGTTTGAATGGATTAGCGAGTTTTGAGAAGATTTGTAGCTCAGGTTGAGGTTCTAGATGTAGGTTTGCCTACTGAACTGGAAGGTTCATTTCCAGACGTTTCGTTACCCTACTAGGTAACATCTTCAATGGGCCTCAGGTGAAGCAATGCTGAAAATTCCTGCTTTCTATTTATATGTGTGTGTTTCTTTGGGTTGGTGATGTCATTTACTGTGGTGATATTATTTCCTGTGGTGAAGTCACTTCCTGTTCCTTTTCTCAGGGGGTGGTGGATGGGGCCTAACTCGATGTGTTCATTGATAGAGTTCCGGTTAGAAGGCCATGCACCCAAACATATAAACAGAAAGCAGGAGTTTTCAGCATTGCTTCACCTGAGACCCACTGAAGATGTTACCTAGTAGGGTAACAAAACATTTGGAAATGAACCTTCCAGCTCAGCGAGCAAACCTACATCCAGGTTTGAAAGGATATGGGTCAGGAGAAGGCAAGTGGGACTGGATTAGTATGGAATTATGTTAGGCTTAGACTGTTTGGACTAAAGGGTCTGTTTCTATGCCAAATGACTCTATGACAATGATTCCATGGTCATCATTTGGCTAATCTTTTATTTCCAGAATTTTATTGAACTCAAATTTGACATCTGCCATGGCAGGATTTGAATCCATGTGCCAAAAACATTAGCTCAGGATTCTACCTTAGCAGTCTAAATTTCTTATCTTTCACCCTCTATAAAACTAGACTCAACCAAAACTCTCCTGCTCAATTGCTCAGTACCAATCCTAACTAAATCCCAGAGGAGAAAGTGAGGACTGCAGATG
>NW_025142392.1:0-1259 GCF_004010195.1 Chiloscyllium plagiosum | reverse complement strand
TCCTCATGCCAGATGACAGTGTCCTCACTTACTGAGTTTACAGTGAAGAGGTTTTTAATGAGGAGGCTCCTCCGTAATGTGCAGCATTGTCTGTTTCTCTGCACTGTGCCCAATGGGTTTGCATAGAGGCCACGTTTATGGAGTTTGGCTGAGCACCGGCCCTGGCTGGGCTAGAAAGTGTTTAGAAAGACCACTGTCTCTCTGTGGTAAATCAAAGCCTGCTATCGGTTAGATAGGTATTGTAACAACCCACCCCTTAGTGACACCTGGTGTTCCCCATGCCTTGATATCAAGGTATTGTGTTGGTGGCTATTGCTCAGGCAGCTTGTTTCAAATGGATGCCCAGATACAATTTGGGCAATGGGTGGCTGGAACAGATCATTGAGGAGTGATCAATGAGCGTCAGCACAGAATGTTTTCACTACCTGTATGTTTTAAAAATCATTGGTTGGGTCGGGACATGATATTTGTGAGGACAGATCACTGGGAGGTGTGTTGAGCACAAGGTTCCAATTGTGATGTGTATTCTTGAATTATTTGATTGTCAAACAGATATATGAGTTGTGGCATTTGTACAAAGATGCACCGTACCATCGAACAGGAGAAACACTGAGAACTGGAGTGGAGGGGCAGCAGATCTCCCACAGAGAACCAAAAACCTTTTGTGCAACTGCAGGTTTCCCTCGTTGCCCTTTGTTGTTGTTATCCTTTGATGTTCCCAGCACGATAGTGGTCTATGTAATGAGCGTCCCATGTGCCTTCGTTTGGGATTGTTATTTCGTCTTTGGCTATCAATTTTGGATAATTACATTAGATTATTATTGTCGTTATTTAGTTGACCTTGACATTTTGGAGATGAAGCCCCTGGATATATTTTGAGATTCACTCTGAGGCCATCATGTTACTCCTTGGAGTGCAGTACTCTGTTTGCTTTGTGAAGTCTCTGTTCTTGTCCCTGGTCCACAGGGCTCAGTACGCTGGAGACTGGATCCTTGACATTTTGGAGATGAAGCCCCTGGATATATTTTGAGACCGATTCACTCTGAGGCCATCATGTTACTCCTTGGAGTTCAGTACTCTGTTTGCTTTGTGAAATCTCTGTTCTTGTCCCTGGTCCACAGGGCTCAGTACGCTGGAGACTGGATGATAAAACAGGATTTTTTTCGCTGATGAAAGACAAGTTGGTTTGAGGTGACTGATGCACCGATTTCGTATATTTGATATTATGGTGCTGCTCCCAGGATCCAATCAGAATCAAG
>NW_025142391.1:0-1259 GCF_004010195.1 Chiloscyllium plagiosum | reverse complement strand
ATTGTGTATGTGTGTAAATCCGAATGTCATATATTGAATATGTGTGAGTGTAAATTGGAGTGTAATGTAATGAGTGTGTGTAAATCTGAGTGTAATGTAATGAGTGTGTCTGTGTTTATGTAAATATGCATGTAATGTAATGAGTGTGTGTGCGTGTAAATCCGAGTGTAAAGTAATGAATGTGTGTGTGTCAATCTGAGTATAATGTAATGAGTGTGTGTGTGTCAATCTGAGTCTAATGTAAGTAGTGTGTGAGTGTAAATCTGAGTGTAATGTAATGAGTATTTGCGTGTGTAAATATGAGTGTACTGTAATGAGTGTGTGTGTCAATCTGAGTGTAATGTAATGATTGTGTGAGTGTAAATCTGAGTGCAATGTAATGAGTGTGTGTGTTAATCTGAGTGTAATGTAATGAGTGTGTGAGTGTAAATCTGAGTGTAATGTAATGAATGAATGAATGTGTGTAAATCCGAGTGTAATGTAATGAATGTGTGTAAATCCGAATGTAATGAAATGATTGTGTATGTGTGTAAATCCGAATGTCATATAGTGAATATGTGTGAGTGTAAATTGGAGTGTAATGCAATGAGTGTATTTAAATCTGAGTGTAATGTAATGAGTTTGCCTGTGTGTATGTAAATATGCATGTAATGTAATGAGTGTGTGTGTGTAAATCCAAGTGTAAAGTAATGAATGTGTGTGTGTCAATCTGAGTATAATGTAATGAGTGTGTGTGTGTGTCAATCTGAGTCTAATGTAAGTAGTGTGTGTGTGTAAATCCAAGTGTAATGTAATGAGTATTTGCCTGTGTAAATATGAGTGTACTGTAATGAATGTGTGTGTCAATCTGAGTGTAATGTAATGATTGTGTGAGTGTAAATCTGAGTGTAATGTAATGAGTGTGTGTGTCAATCTGAGTGTAATGTAATGAGTGTGTGCATGTGTAAATCTGAGTGTGATGTAATGAGTGGGCGTGTGTCAATCTGAGTGTAGTGTAATGAGTGCATAAATCTGAGTGTAATGTATTGTGCATGTGTAAATCTGAGGGTAATGTAATGAATGAATGTGTGTAGATGCAAATGTGAGTAAATCCGGATGTAATGTAATGATTGTGTATGTGTGTAAATCTGAATGTAATGTAATGAATGTGTGTGTGTGTGTTAATCCGAGTTTAATGTAATGAGTGTGTGTGTAAATCTGAGTGTAATATAATGAGTGTATGTGCATCAATCTGTGTGTAATGCAATGAGTGTGTGTGT
>NW_025142390.1:0-1259 GCF_004010195.1 Chiloscyllium plagiosum | reverse complement strand
CAGAGGCCTGACGGGAAGTTAACTTTAAAATATGCAAACTTACCTCGGGGGATCAGTGTTCTTCATTTTATGGGTGGCAGTTGGAGTGGGAGGAG
This sequence comes from Chiloscyllium plagiosum, assembly GCF_004010195.1. Taxonomy (NCBI): domain Eukaryota; kingdom Metazoa; phylum Chordata; class Chondrichthyes; order Orectolobiformes; family Hemiscylliidae; genus Chiloscyllium; species Chiloscyllium plagiosum. The sequence goes on along the minus strand of NW_025142390.1, from coordinate 1,164 downwards.
CGACAATGAGGACCAGAGACCCGATGGGATGATGACTTTAAAATATAAAAACTTAGCTTGGCGGAGCGAACACTGAGCAGGAACGGACGTGAGACTGCTTGATAAGTGAGGCTTTTGAAGGAGCAGCAGAGCGACAGGCCACAGCGAGGCGCAGAGGACTGTTGGGTATATATTTGGGCAGCAGCTGAATCCCGATGTACTACACGTGTCGTGTCTCCCCCCGCCCTCTCCTCTCACCAAAGAAAAGGACTCTCGTGTGTTGCTAAGGTAAGGCATTTCAATTGATAGTTCTTGTGTATCGTGTGATTGATTAAAAGTTCATTATTAGTTGGTCAGTTGAATAATATTTAACTTATAATTTTGTATAAATTAATTAAATAAGTAGAGTTGGCTAGACAGGTGATGTGCTGTAGTTGTATGTTGTAGGAGCTGGCTGATCCCATTGTGAAGGGCAGTGACCACATCAGCAGCAAGTGTTGGTTACTCAAAGAACTCTGGATCAGAATTGATGATCTGGAATCTGAGCTTCAAACACTGCGGCACATCCGGGAGGGGGAGAGTTACCTGGACGCAGTGGTTCAGGAGGCAGTCACACCCGGAAGATTAAGTAATCCAAATTCAGTTAGTGATTGGGAAAAACTGGGTGTGACTGTAAGTGAGGCAGGAAAGGGGATTCTGAGTTCAGGAGTGGAGGAGCCTCAGCCCTTGATTTTGTCCAACAGGTTTGCGATTTTTGCTCCCTGTATGGATGAGGAAAAGAGCTGTGGACAGGATGAGCCAGCTGACCATGACACCATGGTTCAGAAGGCCACTCAAGAGCGGGAGCAAAAATACAAATAGTTGTTACAGGGGATTCGATAATTAGGGGTACAGATAGTATCCTTTACGAATCGGATTGGGAGTCCCACATGGCGTGTTGCTGGACCGGTGCCAGGATGCTGGACATCTCCAACCGGCTTGAAAGGATATTGGAGCGGGAGGGAGAAGATCCAGTTGTTGTGATCCATGTTAGCTCTAACAGCATAGGCAAGGCTAGGCAGGTGGGCCTGTGTGGGGAGTATCAAGTACTAGGAAGGAAATTGAAGAACAGGTCCTCGAGGGTCATAATCTCTGGATTACTGCCCGAGCCACGTGCTAATTGTCATAGGGATAAACAAGTTAGGG
>NW_025142389.1:0-1259 GCF_004010195.1 Chiloscyllium plagiosum | reverse complement strand
TGTTCAGTAACGGGCAGGAACAGTATTCGGTAACGGGCAGTAACTGTGTTCAGTAACGGGCAGGAACTGTGTTCAGTAACGGGCAGGAACAGTGTTCAGTAACGGGCAGTAACTGTGTTCAGTAATAGGCAGTAACTGTGTTCAGTAACAGGCAGGAACTGTGTTCAGTAGCGGGCAGTAACTTTGTTCAGTAACGGGCAAGAACTGTGTTCAGTAGCGGGCAGGAACTGTGTTCAGTAACGCGCAGTAACTGTGTTCAGTAACAGGCAGGAACTGTGTTCAGTAGCGGTCAGTAACTGTGTTCAGTAACGGGCAGGAACTGTGTTCAGTAACGGGCAGGAACAGTGTTCAGTTAGGGCAGTAACTGTATTCAGTAACGGGCAGTAACTGTGTTCAGTTAGGGCAGTAACTGTGTTCAGTGACGGGCAGTAACTGTGTTCAGTAACAGGCAGTGACTGTGTTCAGTAACGGGCAGTAACTGTGTTCAGTTAGGGCAGTAACTGTGTTCAGTAGCGGGCAGTAACTGTGTTCAGTAGCGGGCAGTAACTCTGTACAGTAACGGGCAGGAACAGTGTTCAGTAGCGGGCAGGATCTGTGTTCAGTAGCGGGCAGGAACCGTGTTCAGTTAGAGCAGTAACTGTGTTCAGTAACGGGCAGTAACTGTGTTCAGTTAGAGCAGTAACTGTGTTCAGTAGCGGGCAGGAACCGTGTTCAGTTAGGGCAGTAACTGTGTTCAGTAGCGGGCAGGAACAGTGTTCAGTAACAGGCAGGAACTGTGTTCAGTAGCGGGCAGTAACTGTGTTCAGTAACAGGCAGGAACTGTGTTCAGTAACGGGCAGGAACAGTGTTCAGTAGCGGGCAGGATCTGTGTTCAGTAGCGGGCAGGAACTGTGTTCAGTAGCGGGCAGGATCTGTGTTCAGTAGCGGGCAGGAACCGTGTTCAGTTAGAGCAGTAACTGTGTTTAGTAGCGGGCAGTAACTGTGTCCAGTAACGGACAGTAACTGAGTTCAGTAACAGGCAGGAACTGTGTTCAGTAGCGGGCAGTAACTGTGTTCAGTAGCGGGCAGTAACTGTGTTCAGTAACGGGCTGGAACTGAGTTCAGTAACGGGCAGGAACACATAACGGGCAGGAACTGTGTTCAGTTAGGGCAGTAACTGTGTTCAGTAGCGGGCAGTAACTGTGTTCAGTAGCGGGCAGTAACTGTGTTCAGTAACGGGCAGTAACTGTTCAGTAGCGGGCAGTAACTGTGTACAGTAA
>NW_025142388.1:0-1259 GCF_004010195.1 Chiloscyllium plagiosum | reverse complement strand
CATAATGGTACTTATAACAACGCTATTCTTCAACCAGTCTGTTTACGTGTTCTGCTGGTCTTGGCAGTTCTCCTCAAAACTATTCATTATTCCCCGTTCGTATACCAACTGGCTTTTAATATTGTCATTATACACAATTCAATCTACATTGGAATTTGGTATTTTTCGAGTAATAATTTAAACTGATTCGCCAATTTCGCATCTGCTTTTATTTTTCGTTACCAGGTAACCAGCTTGTCCAGCAGCTAGAGCACATATTGCATTGTGTCTTATGAGAAGACTTGCTGCTGTCATTGTTAGCTTTTAAAATGTATCATTCATCACATGTTCATAACACCTACCCCTTTAAGAAAAAAAGAACCATCATAGATTCATAGAGTCACAGAGATGGACAGCACAGAAACAGACCAAATTATCCAACTCATCCAAGCTGATGAGATGTCCCAACCCAATCTCGTTCCATCTGGCAGCACCCGCCCCATATACCGATAAACCCTTTGTATTCATATATCCATCCAGACGCATTTTAAATGTTGCACTTGTACTACCCTCCACCACTTCCTATAGCAGCTTTTTCCATCATGTACCACCCTCGGCATGAAAACGTTGCTCCTGATGTCTCTATTATATCTTTTCCCCTCACCCTAAATCTATACCCTTTAATTCTGGACTTCCCAACCCCAGCGAAAAGACTTCGTCTGCTTATCCTATCCATGCCCTTCATGATTTTATAAACCTCTATAAGATCAGCCCTCAGTCTCCGACAGTCCCGTGAAAACAGCCCAAGTGTATTCAGCCTCTCCCTATCGCTCAAATCTTCCTACTCTGGGAACATCCCTGTAAAGCTTATCTAATCCGTTCAAGTTTCACACCATCTTTCCGAAAAGAAGGAAACAGGAACTGCATGCAACATTCGAACTGTGGCCTAACCAATGTCCTGAACAGCTGCAACATTTCCTCCCTGTACTCAGGACACTGACCAATAAAAGAATTGGTCAATAGACCAATACGCCTTCTTCAGTATCCTTTCTACCTGCGATTTCACTTTCAAGGAGCTATGAACCTGCACTCCAAGGTCTTTTCCTTCAGAAACACTACCAAGGACTTCACTACTAAGTTCGTAAGCCCTGCTCTGATTTAATTTCCTAAAATGCAGTAACTCACATTTGTCTAAATTAAACTCTACTGCCACTTCTGAGCCAATTGGCATATCTGATCAAATCCCGTTTTAATCTAAGTAACCCTTCTTCGTTGTCCAC
>NW_025142387.1:0-1259 GCF_004010195.1 Chiloscyllium plagiosum | reverse complement strand
TTGGTCTCTTTCTGTTCAATACCACTGCCCAGCGCCCGACCATTAATTGTGTTAGTCATGCTTAGTTTGTCTTAGCAAATTCTAATACCTGAAATAGACTCCATCTTTCATTCGCTGGCTCACGGGCTAAATGGATCAAGATCCTCTTAGATAGCGGTATTCACAGACGACTACGCCATTAATTTTATCTTTCACAAGCCTACAAGCAATGACTCCTACATTCTCAAAAAATAGTTTACATTAGTGATGCGCATCAATTGTCCCAGCTCCAATCATTGTGTCACACCACTGATTACAGTCCTCCAGTCTGAACAACAACCTTCGACCCCCATCCCCTGTCTCCTACTGTCAAGCTAATTGCCCATCCATTTCAGATGTCTCCCTGATCATATGTGATCTAACCTTATTGACGATTGCACCATGTTAGCCCTGTCAAAGGCCTTGCCAAATCAGTACAGTCAACTTATGGGCACGTCTCCAACAAAGTTTGTGAAATATGTTTTTTTTGCACGAAGCGGTGCTATCTTTAATCTATCCTTGCCTTTTCAAATACATGTACCTTCTGTCCAGCAAAATGACGTCCCCAACTTACCCATTACAGTCATCCGGCTAATTGGTCTATTGTTCCCTGGCTTTCATCGCAACTTCTGTTACATAATAGAACAACATTATGTTCATAGTCAAAGGGTCATGCACAAGGACACTGAGCCTTCAGTTGAAACCAACCATAGTCTAAAACTAAACTCGTCCCATCTGCCTGTTCCTGGCCCAAATTGTTCCAAATTTCCTAATCATACACTTGTACAAGTGTCTTTTAGTTGTACCACCATCCACCCCTTCCTTGGGAAGTCCATTCCAAATACGAACCACACTCTGTGCAACAATTCGCTTTTATATTCTCTGTCGACTAACCTCAAAAAGCGTGGCCCTCCTCTTGAAATCCTTCATACTGGGGAGAAGACAACTACCATTAACACTATCTAAACTTCTACAAGGCAGCCTCTCAACCTCCAAGTTGTGTGAAAGAAATCCCAGCCTATCCAGCCTTTCTTTATTATTCAAACCTTCCATGCCTAGCACCATCTGTGTAAATCTCTTCTGAAGCCTCTCCAGCTTAATAATATGTTCGGGAGGTTTCAGATAACCTGTCCGATAACAGGGCGACCATAACTGGCCAAAGTATCCCCGAAGATACCTCATCGATGTCCTGTACAATTTCAACGTAGCGTCTCAATTCTTATACTTAATGGACTGAACAA
>NW_025142386.1:0-1259 GCF_004010195.1 Chiloscyllium plagiosum | reverse complement strand
AGAAATTCCCAGCAGGGGGAAATCTGGAAAAGACTCAAGAAAAACCTCCTCTCCATTGTTGTAATGTTCCAGTACGCTATTCTCAGATTCAGATCTGTCCTCTCTCTGTCTACGCATCTGTTGATCTTCTGTTTTGTTGAAGCTGATGCATCTGCTCCTACACTGGGATAGCGCATTGAGTGAAGCCCCTCAACAAAAGGAGAGGGAAACGCTCCAGCGACACAGTTACAATGCATGGAGACTGACATCAATCACAGTCACTGAGCAACCAGTCCCAGCTTTCAATACAGCACATTCAGGTCACAATATAACTGGACTGGACTGGATGCTGACATCGCTAGCTATTGGTCACATCTCCCATCAGCAATTGCTCTAGTGAAGTCAGTTGTGAGGGAGAATGATGGATGTTATCTTTTCGTAGGCTAGATTATCCTGCTCTGTTGTCCGTTTACTATGCTGTAACCGTCTCTCCCCAAATCCCTCCACCCCCCCAAAAGAATCACAGTCAGGATGTTGTAACTGTGCTGATCTCTCCTCCACGGGAACAAACGCCAGCCAACATATTGTCACTGGGCACATTTGCCCTGAACATAGACAGGAAGTGTGGACTTCTCTGAATGTTCCTCTCACTGCTGTAATAAGGCAACTTTGGAACTTCCATAGGGAATATGCTTCAGTAATTAATTTATACAAATTGGTAAACTTCTTTATTTGCTGTAAAACCGTATATTTTTACGCATTTTGGCCTCAGTTCAAAACAAAGAGTGATAATTACAATGAACTTATTCATTAAGACAAATAATCAATGAGTTCAGGTTCGAATGAACATGACATTGGCTGGGAGATAGGACAGAATGGCGATAGTGGCTGTGGAGACTGCATGGGGAGTACAATGATATTCCCACTCTTTCTGACAGACAGAATTAAATCTAATGCACAACAAGGAAACAGCGAACATTTGGGAGATGCAATGCTGAATGACAAAGTGAACTGAACAGGATAATTTTATATTTTATATACACACTATTTAATCATTGGGAATACGGATTGAGTAGAATCACTGGACCAGAACATTAACTTTGATTTCTCTTCACCGATACTGCCAGACCTGCTGAGCTTGCCCTCTAAGTTCTGGGTTTTGTTTTGTTTGAGTTTGATCATATTATTCATATCTGGCAGGATACTTAAAATTAAAAGCAGACGCTAATCACAAAATGTGGAGGGCTATGGGGACAGTACAGCACACTAAAGTAGAGATA
>NW_025142385.1:0-1259 GCF_004010195.1 Chiloscyllium plagiosum | reverse complement strand
CAATACCTCAGAACCTGTTCCCTCAGTACCTCAAATAGTGCTCCCTCAATACCTCAGAAAGTGCTCCCACAGTACCTCAGAGTGTGCTTCCTCAATACCTCAGAACTTGATCCCTCAGTACCTCAGATAGTTCTGCCTCAATACCTCAGAAAGTGCTCCCTCAGTACCTCAGAATGTGCTTCCTCAATACCTCAGAAAGTTCTCCCACAGTACCTAAGATAGTGCTCCCTCAATACCTCAAAGTGCTCCCTCAATACCTCAGAAAGTGCTTCTCAATACCTCAGATAGTGGTCCCTCAATACCTCAGAAAGTGCTCCCTCAATACTTCAGAAAGTGCTTCCTCAATATCTCAGATAGTGGTCCCTCAATACCTCAGAAAGTGCTCCCTCAATACTTCAGAAAGTGCTCCCTCAGTACCTCAGATACTGCTTCCTCCGTACCTCAGAATGTGCTCACTCAATACCTCAGATAGTGCTTCCTCAGTTCCTTAGAAAGTGCTCCCTCAATACCTCAGGTAGTTCTCCCTCAATACCTCGAATGTGCTCCCTCAATACCTCAGAGAGTGTTCCATCGGTACCTCAGAAAGTGCTCCCACAATACCTCTGAAAGTGCTCCATCAATACCTGAGATAGTTCTCCATCAGTACCTCTGATAGTGCGTCCACAATACCTCAGACAGTGCTCCCACAATACCTCAGATAGTGCTCCCACAATACCTCAGATAGTTCTCCCTCAATACCTCAGATAGGTCTCCCTCAGTACCTCAGAAAGTGCTCCCTCAATACCTCAGAAAGTGCTCCGTCAGTACCTCAAATAGTACTCACTCAGGACCTCAGCTAGTGCTTCCTCAGTACGTCAGAAAGTGCTCTCTCAATACCTCAGAAACTGCTCCCTCAGTACCTCAGATAGTTCTCCCTCAGAACCTCAGAAAGTTCTCACTCAGTACCTCAGAAAGTGCTCCCTAAATACCTCAGAAAGTGCTCCCTCAGTACCTCAGATAGTGCTCCCTCAATGCCTCAGATAGTGCTCCTTTAATACCTCAGAAAGTGCTACCTCAGTACCTCAGATAGTGGTCCCTCAATACCTCAGAAAGTGCTCCCTCAATACTTCAGAAAGTCAGATAGTTCTCCCTCAGTACCTCAGAGAGTGCTTCCTCAATACCTCAGAAAGTGCTCACTCAGTACCTCAGATAGTGCTTCCTCAATATCTCAGCAAGTGCTCCATCATTACCACAGATAGTTCTGCCTCAGTACCTCAGAA
>NW_025142384.1:0-1259 GCF_004010195.1 Chiloscyllium plagiosum | reverse complement strand
GCTGGGAGTGTGTTCTTTATCAGTGACAGAGAGGTGTGACGGTGTTACTTATGATTGACAGAGAGCTGGGAATGTGTTTTGTCTCAGTGACAGAGAGCTGAGTTTGTGTTCTTTATCAGTAAGGGAGAGCTTGGAGTGTGTACTTTATCAGTGACAGAGAGCTGGGAGTGTGTTCTTTATGAGTGACAGAAAGCTAGGAGTGTGTTCTTTATCAGTGACAGAGAGCTGGGTATGTGTTTTGTCTTAGTGAGAGAGAGCTGAGTGTGTGTTCTTTTTCACTGACAGAGAGCTGGGAATGTGTTCTTTATCACAGACAGCGAGCTGGGAATGTGTTCTGAATCAGTGACAGAGTGCTGAAAATGTGTTTTGTCTCAGTGACAGAGAGCTGAGTGCGTGTTCTTCATCTGTGAGAGAGAACTTGGAGTGTGTACTTTATCAGTGAGAGTGAGCTGGGAGTGTGTTCTTTATGAGTGACAGAGAGCTGGGAGAGTGTTTTTATCAGTGACAAAGAACTGGGTGTGTGTTCTTTATCAGTGACAGAGATCTGGGAGTGTATTCTTTATCAGTGACAGAGAGCTGGGAATTTGTTTTGTCTCAGTGACAGAACTGGGTGTGTGTTCTTTGTCAGTGACAGAGATCTGGGAGTGTGTTCTTTTTCAATGACAGAGAGCTGGGAGTGTGTTCTGAATCAATGACAGAGCGCTGGGAATGTGTTTTGTCTCAGTGACAGAGAGCTGGGAGTGTGTTCTTTATCAGTGACAGCGAGCTGGGAGAGTGTTTTTATCAGTGACAGAGAACTGGGTGTATGTTCTTTTTGAGTGACAGAGAGCTGGGAGTGTGTTCTTTATCAGTGACAGAGAGCTGGGAATGTGTACTTTATCAGTGACAGAGAGCTGGGAGTGTGTTCTTTTTCAGTGGAAGAGAGCTGTGAGTGTCATTTTTATCAGAGACAGAGAGCTGAGTGTATGTTCTTTTGAAGTGACAGAGAGTTGGAAGTGTGTTTTTTATCAGTGAGAGAGAGCTTGGAGTGTTTTCTTTATAAGTGACAGAAAGCTGGGAGTGTGTTCTCTATCAGTGACAGAGAGCTGGGAATGTGTTTTGTCTTCGTGAGAGAGAGCTGAGTGTGTGTTCTTTTTCACTCACAGAGAGCTGGGAGTGTGTTTTGTCAGTGACAGAGAGCTGGGAGAGTGTTCTTTATCAGTAACAGAGAGCTGTGAGTGTGTTCTTTATCAGTGACGGAGAACTGGGAGTGTGTTCAT
>NW_025142383.1:0-1259 GCF_004010195.1 Chiloscyllium plagiosum | reverse complement strand
GCAAATTCAAATAGACTGGACTATAATCTCTTGTGACTAAAGGGTAATGCGGGCCTGACCACTATATGCTTCAAAGCAAGTTACCACTTCCACACCCTCCCCTCAAAGCTCCTCGCCTCTCTCAAACATATGGATTATAGAGAAACAAGTTTTGTTTTTACCCTAGGACAATATACAAGGACAGAGATTAAAAAGCTAGTTTCAACTCTACTGGAGTGTATTAGTGGGACTGAGGTTCATGTGCACACCAGCAGGCAAAGGTACTCATGTAGACCAGGTTGTGTTCAAGTGTTACTGTGCTGTGAAGCTCAAACAATTATCCCCTGGTCACCCCTGTGGTGCAGTTAAAGGAGCTTTCTCATTCTGAGTGCTTGAGGTCAGCTAGATAGCAAGACAGACAAAACAAATGAGAACAGAGAGGGGCAACGCTTTTACACAGAGGGTGGTTCATGTGTGGAATGATCTTCCTGAGGAAGTGCTGGAAGTGGGTACAATTACAACATTCAAAAGACATTTGAATACGCACATGAATAAGAAAGGTTTGGAAGGAAAAGGGTCAAGTGGAGGCAGGTGGGACTAGTTTACTTTGGGATTATGGTTGGCATGGTCTGGTTGGACCAAAGGGGCTGTTTCGATGCTATATGGCTCTATGACTCTATAAAAAAAGTTCGCTTTCACCCTGAATGTTGAACTTCAGTCACAGTCGAACAACAGACTCTCAACCAACCAAAGAATCGTGAAACTGACTGTTCAAATAGCAACAATAATATTATGGATAACTTCCAATACAACAGCTGCAACATCCAATAATCGTCTCTTCCAAAACAATTCAGAGATTGGCCCGATTATCTGTGTTTTTTACTGTTTTGCCTTTTTAGACTCGGCTGTTAATTCTCAAGTGTGCATGTGTGCTGTGTTACTATTTCATCTTGTGTTTAGAAATTAATGGTCTTGCTCACTGTCATCTCAAGGAAGTTGGGTTACATTGGGTCCTTTCGAAGCTGGTGTTCACTGGGGTCTGTCAGAAAGATATCAAAGGGAAAGGATCTGTTTCAAATTAACATTGTTGCAACCAACTGAGGGGAAGGTTGAATAAATCAATTCATCCCTCCTTACTTGGGAGGTTTGGGATATTCCTTCTGGAAATGTAACAAACTGGGGAAACAAATCTAGATTCTGGGTGCAAACACTTAACATTTCCAGGAGTAATGACTATTGTTCATTAGGATAAGGAAGTTAAAGGCCCTGATTCCTGAAGA
>NW_025142382.1:0-1259 GCF_004010195.1 Chiloscyllium plagiosum | reverse complement strand
CCCTCATAGTGCAGAGTGTTTGTGCAAGATTTCGTGCCCTAATATTGCAGATTACAGATAATAGCTATTTAAGCTGGAAATCGTAGCCAAGCAATTAAAGAAGTTCATTGTTCATCTCGATGGCAGAGCACATGCACTCATCGTCCTACAGTTGAGGCTACTCCCTTTTATTTGTTTAACAATGAGAACTATTGCCTGTGTTTTTCAGTAATGTTAATCAGAATTTAATAACTCCATATAGAGTGCAAAACGGACAATTAAAATGTGACTCAAATTCTGGGCATGGTTGAAGTCTTGTGTAGTGGGTAGCACCTCTGCCTCTGGGTCAGAGCTCTGGATTCAATTCCCTTCCATGAACTTGTGGTAGTGTCACTTTCTTTGGAACAGATTATCTTGATTCTGTTGTGTGGGTGTGTCACAGTATGTTCAAAGAAAGCTGATGAACAAACACACAGGAGAATCATGTTGCAGCTTTAGGGGCTATTGTTGAGTGGTGGCAGTGCCCCGACTCTGAGCCTAAAGGTTGCCATCCCACAGATATGTTTCATTATATGTCTGAGCACGTGGATTAAAATGTTTTTTGAAATGTGACTTGATGGAGAAGGAAGAGGCGGCCGGATTGAATGTCAGAATTTAGTCCGGGATGACTGAAAGCACGGCCATTCGCGTTGATTTGAGTCACATTTGCACCTTCTAGAGGTTTATAAAGTCATGGGAAGGGTGAATAGTCACGGTTTATTTCCCAGGTTAGGGGAAACAAAAACTAAAGGGCATAGATTTAAAGTGGGAAGAGAAAGATTAAGATGGACCTAAAGGGCAACGTTTTCACGCAGAGGGTAGTGCATGTATGGAATGAACTGCCAGAGGAGGTGGTGACGGCTGATATAACTACAACAGTTAAAGGCATTGTTATATGAATTGGAAGGGTTTAGAGGGATATCGGACTAATGCTTGCAAATGTGACTGGATTCATTCAGGATACCTCGTCGGCTTGGATGATTTGAAAGATCTGATTACCTGCATTATATCTCTATGATTCAATGATTCAATTGATTACTATCTGTCTGCAGTCATAGACTGTAAAACATTACACAAACCCTATCCACAATATAATCAATCTTGCTGTCATCCGCAAATTTGATAATCTCATCTAAGTCATTTATATAATGGGAGGTCACAGGCTTATGGTTCGAAAAACACTACACCACCACCACTGCTACACTGTCTCATGCTATTAAACAGATATACATCGAAAAACA
>NW_025142381.1:0-1259 GCF_004010195.1 Chiloscyllium plagiosum | reverse complement strand
AGAGATTGAGAATGTAAGTTACTTTACAGAATCCTGGAAGTACTCAGCACAGAGATAGAGCCATGATGTCGCTGGGGAGGAAGTTCCAGGAATTAGACCCAGCGACATTGAAGGAACAGCGAGACAGTTTCAGAACAGAAAGGCGAGATCCTTAGAGGGGATTTGCGGTGACAGTTGCCCCGTGTATCTGCTGCCATTATCCTTCTAGTTGGATGCAATCAATCAATAGATTGATTCTGGTAGATCCGCGTCTGTGCTCTGTGTGGAAGCAGGAAATGGTTTTAATTCAGATAAGCCACAAGAAGAGTAATACATTTTCATTTCCTGACTGTGAATTTTATCTAGGTCTGGGCGATTGAAACCCAGACTCTGAAGCAGGGACTTCACTGATGCTGACAATAACTCTTGTGACCTAACCTGTACAAAGTTAAAAATAACACAACACTATTGGGCGGCACGGTGGCACAGTGGTTAGCACTGCTTCCTCACAGCGCCAGGGACCCGGGTTCAATTCCCGCCTCTGGTGACTCTCTGTGTGGAGTTTGCACATTCTCCTCGGGTCGGCGTGGGTTTCCTCCGGGTGCTCCGGTTTCCTCCCACAATCCAAAAATGTGCAGGTTTGGTGAATTGCTAAATTGTTAGGTGAAGAGGTAAATGTAGGGGAATGGGTCTGGGTGGGTTGCGCTTCGGCGGGTCGGTGTGGACTTGTTGGGCCGAAGGGCCTGTTTCCACACTGTAAGTACTCTAATCTAATCTAACCAGGTTATAGTCCAACAGGTTTAATTGGAAGCATACTGGCTTTCGGAGCGACGCTCCTTCATCAAGTGATTGTATGATTTTTAACTTTGTGCACCCCAGTCCAACACTGGCATCTCCAAATCATAACCTGTACAAACTATTGTGCCGATCGTTGTTTCTCCCCACATTTGGAAGCAGCGGTACTTCCCGTGGGTGGTGAAGGAGCCTGGGATCCGATCGATCTGTCCCACATCGGAGATTGCTTTACTCAGAATAGACCGGGTTTGCTGTGTGGGACTGAATCTGAGCTCGATCACACACAGACACGATGCAACAGCTGCCAGCAGATGTGGAGACGGTAGGGGCGGATTCAGACACAAACTGCATCCTAATTTCTGGGGAGCTAAGTGTCACAAAAAGAAGGATGGAGAATTGGGTTGGGAACGATGTCAGCCATGATCGAATGGCCGGGCAAACTAGATGGGCTAAAAGCTCTAACTGTCCTCCGATGCCTTCTGGTC
>NW_025142380.1:0-1259 GCF_004010195.1 Chiloscyllium plagiosum | reverse complement strand
GTCAATGTTGTTACTTTGTGTACGTTTGCGAGGCTTTTTCGCAGGTCTAGTTTTTTTTTCACTTTCTGCTTTTATCGCTGTCTAATATCTGTAGCTTGTTGTACTGTATCTACCCATTCATGGTCTGTTGCATGAGTGAGTAGTGATTTTGGGTGCAAAAGTTCCCATTTGTATTTATGGAGTCTGTTGTGGGCCTCATTAAGAATTTCGCAAAGCATTCTCCGCCTGCTTTTTTTCTGTTATTCCTTTAGCTGGTGGGGTGTTAAGGGGAGGTTTGCATTTAAGGCATTTAGGAAGCACGTGTCTTCTTAGGTATTCGTGCAGGAAGTACAGATATTCGCTGGTGGCGCTTGTTTCCCGCTTCCGGGCCAGTTTTAGCATATCGTGCCCCTAGTTGTTAGCGTGATTTGAGAAGGTTTGTACCTCAGTTTGAAGTTCTGGACGGAAGTTTATTCGCTAAGCTGGACGGTTCATTTTCAGATGTTTCGTCAGCATACTACGTAACATTTTCAGTGAGCTATCGCACGAAGCATTGCTGATGATTCCTGCTTTCTATTTATATGTTTGGGTTTTTTGGGGTTGGTCATGTCATTTACTGTTGTAATATCATTTCCTGCGGTGATGTCATTTCATGTTCTTTTTCTCAGGAAAAATCGGGACCAAGTCAATATGTTTGTTAATACAGTTCTGGTTGGAATGCCATGCTTCTCGGAATTCTTTTGAGTGTCTCTGTTTGGCTTGTCCTAAGATGGATGTGCTGTCCCAGTCGATGTGGTGTCCTTCATTATCTGTATGTATGGATATCCGTAAGAGAAGGTCATGTCGTTTTGTGGCTAGTTGATGTTCATGCATCCTGGTGACTAGCTTTCTGTCCGTTTGTACAACGTAGTGTTTGAATTGCATTTTGTAAATGACATTAGTTTTGCTTGTTGTCTGCACAGCGTCTTTCAAGTTCATTAGCTGTAGTTTTAGATTTTTTGGTATGTTTGTGGGCTACCATGATGTCAAGGGGTCTGAGTAGTCTCGCAGTCATTTCTGAGATGTATTTGATGTACGGGGGAGTGGATAGGGATTTGGGACGTGTTTTGTCTGCTTGTTCCGGTTTGTTGCTGAGCAATTTGCGAACTGCCTTCATTGAATTAGCATCCATTTTGAACACATGGTATAGGCGATTTTCATCTACTCTGCGTAGTTCATCTGTGCTGTAGTCTGTGGTTGTTGGTTGTAATATGGTTCTGATGCAGCTTCGTTTGCAAATA
>NW_025142379.1:0-1259 GCF_004010195.1 Chiloscyllium plagiosum | reverse complement strand
TTATAGTCAAACATTCTGCAATCTCCTCCCACGGTTCGCAGAGAATCCTCGGATACATCCTGTGGAAGGCGATTTTCATAAACAATTGAGATGTGCATGACCCTAAAGTCTAAGGGGAATAGAGCCATAGGGTGGGGTAAAACAGGCTTCTCTATAATAAAGGATAAGACATTTGCTACAGATTGATAAGACCACTCACGTTGACAGAGTAGAAAAACAAGTCCTTGATTGATAAGACCACTAACTCTGACAGAGAAGAATAAGTCCTTGACTGATAAGACTACAGGGTAGAAAAACAACTCGGGAGACATCTGCTGCAGACTTTGTGATAAGGGTGCAGAATAAAAAAATACTGACGGTTTAGAATGTGAACCTCGTGACTCTTTAGCGCCAAAGAGGGGAGGGACTTGTGCTGTTTATAATGAGAAACGTTGTTAGCCTCGGGGCGCGTTTTTCTCAGAAGGGTACCCAACTCTGCAGACTTGCTAATAGAACTTTGTTTTCCTAAATTTGTCTAGAGCGATGATTGAGAAGCGATTTTCGTTTCTAACAAACTTGGGGGCTCGTCCGATCAACACTCCGGCCGCGGGGGGGGCTGAGGAAGGACATCGGAGAAGGTGCACCCTGCCGAGTTCGGCAGTCCATGATTCCTTGCTTGTCGCCCCGCGCGGCTTCAGCGAGTGATATCCGGAAGGCTCAGGAAAACAAAGGAGGGGTGTGGCCGAGGCAGTGGGGACGGTTAACGATCGAGTAATTTCGGTGCACCGAACCCAGGTAAGAACAGACTTGCGGGGACCGTCTTTCCGGAGGACTGGGGACCTGCGGAGTGCCTGTAGATTTTTCTACAGAGACGTGGGACTCAGGAATCTCGAGACCGGGGCTCGTCTGTGAAAGATTTTGCAGAGACCGTGTTTGCGGAGGAACGTGGACCTACGTGGTGCCTGTGATCTGTTTCACAGAGACGTAGGACACAGGAATCCAAAGACCGGGGTTGCCTGCAAAGGGACCTGGGCGATCACGGGACTGATGGTCCGGGAATTGGTTAAATAGTGATAGATTATCACGGGATAATACGGAAAACAGTCCTCGGCAATGGGAAATAAGGGATCCAAGGCGAATAAGGGAAAGGTAGGCTTGAACGTAGACAATGAAAAATACCCCGGGGTACCTGATGATAGTCCGTTAGGAAACATGTTAAATAATTGGGATCAGGGTAGGAGAAAAGCAAAATCTAGAAAAAAGATGGTGAAATACTGTCA
>NW_025142378.1:0-1259 GCF_004010195.1 Chiloscyllium plagiosum | reverse complement strand
TCCCATTAAGTCCCTTCTAGGTGCTGATAGAATCCATGCTGATAGATTTCATTGTCATCTCTATCATAATATAGGGTAACATGGAGGGGATCTGCAGGAGGAGCATAGGGATGCAGCATCTGAACCCAGAGTTGCCATTGGTTATATAGACTGTATGCCGTTGTTCTGCTTGCTTTCGGGTTCTAGGAGTCCCCAGTATATATCTGCCCACTGCCCTTCTGCAGTGATGTGTCCGCTGATAGCATCATTTGGGATCCAGAGTGAATCATTGTCATGGAACAGTTGACAGAGTAGCCATTCGGAAAGGTCACTACCAGTCCGTCTGGTCCGCACAAAACTGAGACCCCGCATCTCACCAGCAAGTCGTGGCCCATCATATTGACAGGGCATGCAGGTGATGAAATATACCGGTGACGGAAGGTCTGTCCGGCCACTGATGTGATCAGTGGCGATGTCAAAGGCAGATTTTCTGGTTTACCCGAGAACCTGACTAACTGGACGCTGGAGGATGACATGTTTGACCGAGGTATGTCACAAGTGATGGTAGAAAATCTTGCACCCGTGTCAACCAAAAAAGACAGATTCTTGTCCATTACCCTCATTTGCATATAGGGGTCTGCCAACCCCACATGCCCCTGGGTTCTCGGGCCCCGTCAATATTCGTACCCCTGCCCTTCCGGCATGGTTTGGGGGTACTGACCTTGCACCGGGGCTGCAGCTGCATTCGGGACTTGAGAAGGCTAAACAGCCTGTTGAAGAGGAGGCTGACGTGCGCGAGATACTGTCCTCGGATCAATCCCTGGCCGCCCTGGGTTCCCCACAACATGGGACAACCCCTCCTCCAATGCCTGGGTTGGCCACATTCAAAACAGGTGTTGGGTGGCTGACCTCTGAGTCCTCCGCGGCCCCTTCCTCTACCACGCATTCCTCCCGGTACACCTATTGGTCTGCCCCCATAGTGGGGGTGGTGTGGCATCCAATCAGGTGTTGGGTCTAGACTCGGGAGGTTGTTTTGTGGCGATGGCTGCTGAACCATCTGATTAGTCGTCTTTTGGGAGGCCTTCTTTGTATCATTAGCCTCCCTTCTGAAGTTAGCTGTAACTTCAGCAACTGCTCTTGAGCTGACTTGTTGCTCTGTTTATCTTCATCCTGTTTTGTCCCGTGGCACTTCATGTGGTGCGTCAAGTGTTTTTCCCACTGTTCTGTAGAATAACCTGGGATGTCGAGATTACTCTCCATTGCCTCTTTTACTTCCTTAG
>NW_025142377.1:0-1259 GCF_004010195.1 Chiloscyllium plagiosum | reverse complement strand
CCAAGAGACCTTGGAGTACAAGTTCAGAAACCGCTGAGAATGGCTGACTGTTTCTGAACGAAGAGGCTATGGCTACTTTTAGGGCTGTGCGAATTGACCAACACGACGTACCATGCATGGGCACATCGCAACATTAGATTAGATTAGATTAGATTAGTTTAGATTGGATTAGATTCTCTAATGCTTGAAATCAGTAGCATAGACAGACAGGATAGTGAAGAAGGTGTTCTTTTCGATTGCCCTTTTTTGGTCACTGCACTGAGTCTTGGAGTAGGGAAATCATGTCGTGGCCTTGCAAGGCATTGGTTAGCCCACTTTTGGATTACAGCATTTACTTCTCATCTCCCTAATATTGGAAAAATGGCGCGAAACATGAAATGGTGCCAATAAGATTCACAAGAATGTTCCCAGTGTTCGAGAAATTGTGCTGTAGGGACTGGCTGAATATGTTGGGGCTGCTTCCCTGGAGCATCGGAGGCTGAGTAATAACCTGAAATAAGCTAAGACAATCATGCGGGGCATGGAAACACCTGATAGTCAATGTTCTTTTCCAAGATTGGGCGAGCCCAAAACTAGAAGGCATAGGTTTAAGGAGAGAAGGGAAGCATGCGAGAAGAATGTAAGATCAAATGTTTCAGGCAGAGGATGGTGCGTGTACAACATGAGCTGCTAGAGCAAGTGCAGGAGGTTGGTACAAGTGCAATATTCAAAAGACATCTGGATGAGTAGTTGAATATTAAGTGTTTAGAGCTATATGGTCCACATGCTGGCAAATGGGACGAGATTAATGCATAATGCCTAGTCGACTTGGATGAGTTATATCAAAGTAGCTGTTTCGCTGCTGCACATCACTATGAGTTTATGACACTGCGTTTTCAGAGTTTCCACTCCCTGCAGACTCGGCTCCATTTGTTGCTCATGTTACAGACCTTGATGATGCACTGCAGTACTCATGCTCAATCAAGAGTTGGTGCACGAAATCCTCAGGTCTCCCTGAATGTCTGAGACATGTCACAGAACAACATCCAGAAAACCACCTCCAGCAACTCCACTAAATGTTCAATAACTGGAGTCAGTCAAATCCCCTCAGCTGCAAGTTAGATGTTTGTTCTGTCCGGTACTGAACGCATGGTCAGCTCAGAGCGGCACACATTGGTACTGAGTGCACAGACACAGACAACGTTTCAAAGACGTGAGTCAAACCTGATGAACCCCTTGTCCAACAGACAGCACCACAAGGGATACAGCAGAAAGTAAAC
>NW_025142376.1:0-1259 GCF_004010195.1 Chiloscyllium plagiosum | reverse complement strand
AGCACAACATGTCAGGCAGCATCCGAGGAGCAGGAAAATCGACCTGTTGCCAAAAGCCCTTCATCAGGAATATCCCTGATGAAGGGCTTTTGCCCAAAACGTCAATTTTCCTGCTCCTCAGATGCTGCTCTCCTTCAAAATGCCAAGTTTAGATCTCTCCCACACACTGCTGAGTTTAGGTTTCTCCCTCACACTGCCGAGTTTAGGTCTCTCCCTCACACTGCCGAGTTTAAGGTTTCTCCCTCATACTGGGAGAAATTTCATAATGAAGGGCTTATGCCCAAAACATTGACTCGCATACTCCTCGGTTGCTGCCTGACCTGCTGTGCTTTTCCAGCGCCACACGTTTTGACGCTTTCCCATCACACTGCCGAGTTTAGGCCTCACCCTCACACTGCTAAGTTTAGGCCTCTTCCTCACATTGCTGAGTTTCAGCTCTCCCTCATACTGCGAAGTTTAGGCCTCTCCCTCACACAGTCGGGTTTAGGCCTCTTCCTCACACAGACAGGTTTAGAGCTCTCCCTCACAGAGCGGATTTAGGTTTCACCCTCACACTGTCGAGTTTCGGCTTCTCCCTCATACTGCTGAGTTTAGGCCTCTCCCTCACAGCCAGGTTTAGATCTCTCGCTCACACTGTCGTGTTTAGGCCTCTCCTTCACATTGCTGGGTTTAGGCCTCTCCCTCACAATGCTGGGTTTAGGCCTCTCCTTCACACCGCCGAGTTTCAGCCTCTCCCTCATACTGCGAGGTTTAGGCCTCTCTCTCACACTGCTGAATTTAGGCCTCTCCCTCACACTGTCAGGTTTAGGCCTCTTCCTCAAACAGACAGGTTTAGACTTCTCACTCAGAAAGGGGGTTTAGGTTTCACCCTCACACTGCCAGGTTTAGGCCTCTCCCTCACACTGCCGGGTTTAGGCCTCTCACTCACACTGCCGGTTTTAGGCTTCTCCCTCACACTGTCGGGTTTAGGTTTCACCCTCACACTGCTGAGTTTAGGCCTCTCCCTCACACTGTCGGGTTTAGGCCTCTTCCTCACACAGACAGGTTTAGAGCTCTCCCTCACAGAGCGGGTTTAGGTTTTACCCTGACACTGTTGAGTTTCGTCTTCTCCCTCACACTGCTGAGTTTAGATCTCTCCCTCATACTGTCGTGTTTAGACCTCTCCTTCATATTGCTGGGTTTAGGCATCTCACTCACACTGCTGGGTTTAGCTCTCTGCCTCACACTGCCGGGTTTAGGTTTCACCCTCACACTACCAA
>NW_025142375.1:0-1259 GCF_004010195.1 Chiloscyllium plagiosum | reverse complement strand
ACTGTACAGTGGGTGGTATGTCGGGCCGTGATGTTTACAATACAATGTGAGGTATGTCGGTCCGTGATGGTTTCTGTACAGTGGGCGGTATGTCGGGCCGTGTCGGTTACTGTCCAGTGGATGGCATTTCGTGCCTGATGGTTACTGTACAGTTTCAGGTATGTCGGGCCGTGACTGTTACTGTAGAGTGGGTGGTATGTCGGGCCGTGATGGTTACTGTACAGGCGGAGGTATGTCAGGCCGTGATGGTTACTGTACAGGGGGAGGTATGTGAGGCCGTGATGGTTACTGGACAGTGGGAGGTATGTCGGGTTTTGATGGTTACTGTACAGTGGGAGGTATGTCGGGCTGTGATGGATCGTGTACAGTGAGTGGTGTGTCGGGCCGTGATGGTTACTGTACAGTGGGTGGTATATCAGCCCGGTATGGTTACTGTACATGGGGATGTGTGTCGGGGTGTGATGGTTTCTGTACAGTGGGAGGTGTTTCGGGCCGTGATGATGATTGTACATTGGGGGGTATTTTGGGCTGTGATGGTTCCTGTACAGTTGGAGGTATGTCCGGCCGTGATGGCTACTGCACAGTGTGAGCGATGTCGGGCCGTGACGATTTCTGTACAGGGGGAGGTGGGTCGATCCGTGATGGTTACTCTACAGTGGGAGGTATGTCGGACTGTGATGGTTACTGTACAGTGGGTGGTATGTCGGAATTTGATGGTTAATGTACAGTGGGAGGTATGTTGGGGTGTGATGGTTACTGTACAGTGGCAGGTGTGTTGGGCCGTGATGTTTACTGTTCAGTTGGAGGTGTTCCGGGCCGTGACGTTTACTGTAAAGTGGGAGGTATGTCGGGCCTCGATGCTTACTGTACAGTGGGCGGAATGCCGGGCCGTGTTGGTTACTGTACAGTGGGAGGTATGTCAGGCCGTGATGGTTACTGTTCAGTGGGAGGTACGTGAGGCCATGATGGTTACTGTACACTGGGAGGTAAGTCTGGCCCTGATGGTTACTGTACAGTGGGTGGTATGTCGGGCCGTGATGTTGACTGTACAGTGGTGGGTTAACTCGGGCCGTTATGGTAACTGTAAAGTGGGAGGTATGTCGGGTTGTGATGGTTACTGCACAGTGGGAGGTATGTCGGGCCGTGACGGTTACTGTCCAGTGGATGGCATTTCGGGCCGTGATGTTTACTGTACAGTGGGAGGTATGTCCGACTGTGATGGTTAATGTACAGTGTGTGGCATTTCGGACCGTGAATGT
>NW_025142374.1:0-1259 GCF_004010195.1 Chiloscyllium plagiosum | reverse complement strand
TCTCTCAGAATCTTCTCAAGTAACCTACCTGCTCCAGATTTTAGGTTTACTGGTCTATCGTTCCCCAATTTTGCTTTGCAGCCCTTCTTGAATAAGGGCACAGCATTCGGTACCCTCCATTCCTCCAGGACCTCACCCGTTGGCTACCGATGATGCGAAAGTATCAACCAGGGCTCCTGCTATTTCTTCTCTGTCCTCCTGCAGTGTTCCTGAATATATCTGGTCAGAACCAGGAAATTTATTGAAATACTATAAAGTCTAAAAAATGTATATTTATTTCAGGTAAAAAAAAACCACCAAAGAGTGAGAAAGTGAGTTCACAATGATTAGCATAACAAATTAAAGATTATATTAATCACAGGAAGTGATTTCAGAAGAATTCGAGACATTGTGGAATCCTGAGAATTCTCAGAAATTTACGATCAAGAAAAGAGGACCATGCAACTGGTAAGGAAATCAAAAAGCGACCATGCATGCAAACAAACAGGAACACAAAGACTGCATATATCTATGGTCTATATTTCAAAGGAGAGAAAAAAAGCATAGTCAAATGTGGAAATCTGCAATCAGGAGAGATGGGTTTATTGTGGATAACAGGGAAATGGCCAAGCAAATGACCAGTTACTTTGCTTCTGTCTTCATGGAGGAAGATCGAGAAAATCACCCAGAAATACGAAGTGATCATATAGGCATTGTGGAACGAAAGACATAAAGTCAATTAATATCAGTTACAAGGCAGTATTGAACATGCAGCTGGATTGAGCATTGCTAAGCTTGACAAACCAGATGTACTTCATACCAAAATCTTCAGAAATAAATCACTTAGAGAAGTATTAATTGCACTGTCGATGACGGTGTTCTATTTTCCAGTGCATTTTGCAGAGTGTGGCAGCCATTGTAGATAAATGGAGATGAGTAAACGTGAAAGTGAGGACTGCAGATGCTGGAGATCAGAGCTGATATTGTGTTGCTGGAAAAGCGCAGCAGGTCAGGCAGCGTCCAAGGAGCAGGAGAATCGACATTTCGGGCATGAGCCCTTCTTAAGGAATGAGGAAGGTATGCCAAGCAGGCTAAGATAAAAGGTAGGGGTGAGGGACTTGGGGAGGGGCGTTGGAAATGCGATAGGTGGAAAGAGGTTAGATGACCTGTGGGGTGCAGTGAGACAGGGACTCACTAAAATCCTTGTAGAGGGAGGAAGAGAGCTTCTTCAAGGAAGGCATCCTTGCCAGAGGATTCGCAGTAGGTTAAAAATCAACTAG
>NW_025142373.1:0-1259 GCF_004010195.1 Chiloscyllium plagiosum | reverse complement strand
AAGCACCGCCCTGTGAGATGTAACCAGTATACCATACTGTGTCCAGCACTGTCCTGTGTGATGTAAACAGTATACCTTACTCTGTCCAGCACTGTTCTGTGTGATGTAGCCAGTATACCATACTCTGTCTAGCACAGTTCTGTGTGATGTAACTAGTATACCTTACTCTGTCCAGCACTGTCCTGTGTGATGTAACCAGTATACCTAACTCTGTCCAGCACTGTTCTGTGTGATGTAGCCAGTATACCATACTCTGTCTAGCACAATTCTGTGTGAAGTAACCAGTATACCTTACTATGTCCAGCACTGTCCTGTGTGATGTAACCAGTATACCTTACTCTGTCCAGCAACTTCCTGTGTGATGTAACCAGTATACCATACTCTGTCCAGCACTGTCCTGTGTGATGTAAACAGTATACCTTACTCTGTCCAGCACAGTTCTGTGTGATGTAACCAGTATACCTTACTCTGTCCAGCACTGTCCTGTGTGAAGTAACCAGTATACCTTACTCTGTCCAGCACTGTCCTGTGTGATGTAACCAGTATACCTAACTCTGTCCAGCACTGTTCTGTGTGATGTAGCCAGTATACCATACTCTGTCTAGCACAGTTCTGTGTGAAGTAACCAGTCTACCTTACTATGTCCAGCACTGTCCTGTGTGATGTAACCAGTATACCTTACTCTGTCCAGCAACTTCCTGTGTGATGTAACCAGTATACCATACTCTGTCCAACACTGTCCTGTGTGATGTAACCAGTATACCTTACTAAGTCCAGCACTGTCCTGTGTGATGTAACCAGTATACCATACTCTGTCCAGCACTGTCCTGTGTGATGTAAATATTATACCTTACACTTTACAGCACTGTCCTGTGTGATGTAACCAGTATACCTTACTCTGTCCAGCGCCTTCCTGTGTGATGTAACCAGTATACCTTACACTGTCCAGCACTGTCCTGTGTGATGTAACCAGTATACCTTACTTAGTCCAGCACAGTCCTGCGTGATGTAACCAGTATACCTTACTCTGTCCAGCACCGTCCTGTGTGCTGTAACCAGTATACCTTACTCTGTCCAGCACCGTCCTGTGTGCTGTAACCAGTATACGTTACTCTGTCCAGCACTGTCCTGTGCGATGTAACCAGTATACCATACTCTGTCCAGCACTGTCATGTGTGATGTAACCAGTACACCCTACTCTGTCCAGCTCCGCCCTGTGTGATATCACCAGTATACCATACTCTGTCCAGCACCGTCCT
>NW_025142372.1:0-1259 GCF_004010195.1 Chiloscyllium plagiosum | reverse complement strand
ATGCCAGTGTTATGAAGTTGTGGTGTAATGTACCTTTAATGGTGCTGAAATGTCTGGCTTGCACAAGGAGTCCAGAACAAGGTAACAACATAACATTAGGTTGAAACAACTAAGAGCTGTGTTACATGGATACAAAAACAAATGCGAATTCGGCTAATCAGTTTAAATTATGCCCCAATCGAGTTTGGATGTGGTATTTTTACAATGTTAAAACCAATGAAACGATCCGACGTTTTGTGAGACAAATATCGGCCATTTTGAACAGTTACCCAGAGCGACAAAGAACAGCAAAGAGAGCAGCTAAAAGATCAACTAATGTAGGATGTTAGTAAAATCTTCAAGAGGTGCCTGTCTGGAGAAATAGATTGCATAAAAAAAGAAGCATCAACACCGACCTGGAGAAAAAATCTGCAGAGAAAGACACGAAGAGAAGATTCGACAACAAGCTGGTTTGTAAATTGATTTTTTTTGTAAATGTTAATGGGGTCGGGGTTGGGGAAGGTATTGTAGAGCACAGGGTTCAGAGAAATTAGTTGTAAGTAGTTATAAGTTGGTTATTCTCTGTCAAATGTTAAAAAAACAATAAAGTTGTTATTTTTAACTTTAAATGGTGATTTTTGGAATAGTTCTTTGCCTCTTGAATTTTAACAGAATACAGTACGGGGTGAATCCTTTCTGTTTTGTCAGTTTACATTTGCAGAGGGGTTTACCACGTCACGTAACACCAATTTCTGTGGTTACTTTGTTGTTTCACACATTTGTGAATTTTGCCACATTAACGATTTTGAAGTTGTCTCCCCTACAGAAAAGGTCCGTGTTTTTGCACCATTGTACAAAAGGTGCAGTGGGTCTAAGCGGCAGGGCTCCCTACAATGACATCCGACGCTGTTTCAATCTACCTACCCTGATATCGACCCATGGAAACAGCACTGCGCAGTCTCCTCGAGTCTGGAAAACAATCACTTCACAGATAATGCGACATCCCGCTCTCAAGCGGCTTTTCATTCCATCGCTTTCAATTCCGCACAGAATCCGTTTCAACAGAATTTGTCACTGAGTCATTTGTTTGTGTTCAAATCCTGTGAGCAGAGGGTCACAGTTGGAGAGTGCTGAGCCCATAACCCAGAGGGCTGACCATACTCTGTGAACTGTACTCTGCTGTTCATCATTTCACGAACAGCAGGTAGATGTGTCTATGCTCTGCAAATTTTCACGCCTGTTTTAAAAAGTAAAATAAACATTTCCTGGTACCTGCTCTT
>NW_025142371.1:0-1259 GCF_004010195.1 Chiloscyllium plagiosum | reverse complement strand
AGCGCGAGAGACAGAGAGCGCGCGGTGGGGAGAGCGAGAGAGAAGATCAAGAGAGAAGATCGAGAGAGAAGAAAAGAGACGTTCAAGAAAGAAGATCGAGAGAGGGCGCGCGAGAGCGAGACAGCGCACGAGAGCGAGTGCGAGAGCGCGCGGGGAGAGCGAGTGCGAGAGCCGAGCGCGGGGAGAGCGAGCGAGCGAGCGAGAGCGCTGGAGAGCGAGCGAGCGGAGAGCGAGCGAGCAAAATCTTGGGCTAACTTGCTGTGCTATGCACCAGTGAGACGAGGAGTAGGAATTTAACCCAGTTAAATACATAAGGCATTCCCTTCTGCACCAGCTCTTTGCCTAGGATATGTGGATTATTGGGAAGCCTTCCAGGGCAGGTGGGACTTAAACTGAAGGGACGCCACTACCTTGGCAGGGATGTTTGCTAGTGCCGCTTGGGAGGGTTTAAACTAATGTGACAGGGGGAACAAGAACCAGAGCACGTAGGAGAGCAAATAAAGTGACCGAGGAGGAGTCAGAGGTTAAAATGGCCAATGAGGCTAAGAAGAGGAATAGACAGGGCAAGGTTACAGAAACACTGCAGGACAGGTAGTCCATAACATCCCATAAACACACACTTAGCAAAAACAAATTCAGTAAAAGAGATAGTCTCACATGCAATTCTAGCAGGAGGAGGACCCCAGCTTTTAGCTGTAACAGAGAGGAATAAGAGATTCTACATCCAGCTTCAAGAAACCAACAACTGCTGCTGAAGGCAAAAACTAAACAAACACCCTGATTCGGTGGGAGCTTGACCTCACCCATTCGGGCTGCTGCACTTGTTCCAACTTCCACATAAAAAAACCTCAAAGGCCTCACAAGCTGTTTGTTAGCTTTAGGAGTAGACTGCTCAACACCTCTGTTCTAACCTACCTTCATTAAAAAAAAAGGTCAAATAGGCCTCTTATAGCATCATACCTCGCACCTTAAAAGAAGTGAATCAATATACAAAGATAGCTTCAATGAGTTGGCAAATATTTTCTCTTGTCCTATCATGCATATAATTAATTTCAAAATTGCATGTCTCCAATGAGAAGCTCCGTCTAAAGGCTGTGGAATTTTTAACCTCTTAACATTTTTGGAAAACTTTAAGGATTATAGTCATTATACACATAACTGGCAATATCAATGGTGAAATGTTGCAATGCCAACATCAAGCTCAAGGTCTCCTTCTCAATCTTAACACTATAATGTTAATTTTTAACTTTACTACTTTA
>NW_025142370.1:0-1259 GCF_004010195.1 Chiloscyllium plagiosum | reverse complement strand
GGATAAGGGCATTGAAAAAAGATCCAACATATGAAGCTCTTAGAGAGACGATTATTTTTGGAGAAGTTCAAACATTCACTTCCTGAAGCAGTGAGAACTCGTGAAAGAGCAGAGAATTAAAACTGCAAGATTATCAGCTGAAATGGCTGATGAGTATGTGTTGGTTCATAAATTAAAATTTGCCTTTCGACATCAGTTTCAATCTATTAGATAGAAATTTGGGAAAAGAGAAATCCTCGGGTGGAAAGGGAAAAATATTGACGATAAGAAAGATAGTTTATCACAGGGTAAAAAGGAAACCCATAAAGAGGAAAGAGAAGTAAAAATGCCATAAAGTAGGCCATGTGAAATCACAGTTTTGGTGGTTTAGAAAAAGCACTGGGAAGTAGGATGTGGGAAAACAGGATAAGCCAGTGAATTTTGTTGAACTAGTAAAGGCAAGCAAAGTGGAGGCTAAAAAGTTGCACCAGAATGTACAACCTGATCAGAGGTTGGTTAAGAAGGAAGTGCCAGATTTTCTTATACCATTTACTTGCTAGGGTAAGGTTTACTTAGATATGCCAGGAGGAGCAGGTAAAGAAATGGCAATATTAAGAGATACAGGAGCATCTCATTCTTTGTTGAGATATGTCATTCCGAAGGACTATTGCCATAAAACGTGATAATATGTGGAGTTCACAGGGTGACAAGAAGTGCTCCATGATTTAAAGTGAGATTGGGGCATCGGGTGAAAAATGGAGAAGTGGTGGTAGGAGTACTGGAAGAACTCTTGGCTCCAAGAGTACAATTTGTCCTTGCTACTGATATAGCTGGGTCACAGGTAGAAGTGCTACCTACTGTGGTTGAAAGCCAGTGGAAAATCAGGCAACTGAAGTATCACAGGATTTCTCCTAACTGTGTGATAACAATGTCACAAGGTCATAGGTTGAAGCAGAAGGAGAAATCAGAGAATTTGGATAAGCAAGTTGAAGTAGAATTATTAGTGACTATGTTTGATCAAATAGTTGAGACAAAACAAGAACAGGTGGAGGTCAAAGTGGATATTTTTAGTTCAGAGAAATTAAGAGTTGCAACAGAAAGATAAAAACAGGAAGCAGACAAGAAATCAAAGATTCACAATTTTGATAATGAAGACAGAGTGTTAATGTTACTTCCAATGATATCAAATCAAAAGGAGATTAAGTGAGGTGAATTAGTTGATAAAAATGCCAGAAAGAAAGAAATCTCAGAGTGTGTAATGAGAATATGCTCAAAAGGTA
>NW_025142369.1:0-1259 GCF_004010195.1 Chiloscyllium plagiosum | reverse complement strand
GTTGGCACTAAATGACAGGATGGTCCAACAATCTCAGCATTCAATACACTAAATAAAAATTCTTGCACACAAACATGCCCATTATAACATCTATAAGATTATCAGATTAAAGAAACATGGAAAACGAGAGCAAGAGGTTCATGAGTTGGTTCTGACAACTATTAAAGGTGTAACACAGTCCACAGAAATGTATCACACCATTGAACAAGGAGGTAGAACAGGGAAATATTTATCCTGATTCACAACAAGCCGATTACAGCAACTCACCAGGGATTCCAATAGCTGAGAGAATCGGGTAGTAACTCTCTTTCACAAGCAGAATAATTGGAGGCTGCTCCATTCTGAATACTGTCCAAGCTGAAAGTGTGTGACGAGAGCATG
Source organism: Chiloscyllium plagiosum (assembly GCF_004010195.1). Classification (NCBI taxonomy): domain Eukaryota; kingdom Metazoa; phylum Chordata; class Chondrichthyes; order Orectolobiformes; family Hemiscylliidae; genus Chiloscyllium; species Chiloscyllium plagiosum. Next base: position 878 of record NW_025142369.1, on the reverse strand, counting down.
GCTGATACATGGGCAGGAAATTCTCTATTTATTCACACATCAATCCTCCAGTGAGTCAGACAGATTACTTCATTAGGGACATTAGCCACAGTGGTTCAACAAATAAAATTGAATTCCTTTCTATTTGTCTAATATTGTAGCAGATAAAACATTTGAAAGTGGAATTTAACAATTTGACAGAGCACCTGCAAAGAAACAACTGTTCACAAATATGAATTGGAATCTGTCATTATTGTGATGGTACCATTTCTGTTCATACAGGATTGCTGGAGACAGATCCCTAATAGCTGTCACCCTGACTCTGCTCTTGACTTATCTGTAATGTCCCAATCCTTCACTCCCACAATTGAGCACATTCTACCAGGATTAATGGCATCATATATTTACACTGGACGTCACCACGTTATTGCAGTAGTACTTATACATTACTTTGGCAGTAATATTAACTATGTTACTCCAGTACAAGTTGCATTGTCATCACTGTACTACTCTGCTACTCGTGACATGGACACTCACGTTAACTTTGTTACTCCAGTACAAAGTATACCTTACATTTACACTTGAATTGACTCTTCAAGCATCACATTGGTTAGCACTTAGGCCAGGGACCTGGATTCAATTCCACCCTCAGGTGACTGTCTGTGTGGAGTTTGTACATTCTCCCTGTCTGCATGGGTTTCCTCCCACAGTCACAAAGGTATGCAGGATAGGCGAATTGGCCGTGCTAAATTACCCATGGTGTTGATGGATGTATAGGTTAGGTGTATTGGCCATGGGAGATGAAGGGATGGGACAGGACGATGTCTCTTTCGAGGATTGATATTGATTTGTTAGGCCAAATGGCTTGTTTCCTCACTGGAAGAATTCCATTGTGTTAC
>NW_025142368.1:0-1259 GCF_004010195.1 Chiloscyllium plagiosum | reverse complement strand
TATTGGAGATGGTGTACATGTGAGCTGGTATGTAGGTAATTTCATTATAGACAGAATGCATGATATAATATCGGGGTTGTTTCATACAGGAGACGGTGTATGTAAGATCGGGTGTGGGTTATTGAATAATGGACAGGGTAGGTGTGAGATGGAGTGCAGGTTCCTGTGGAAGAAAAGCGTGTGCATGAGTCGTGCTATATGTTCCTTTGCATCGGACAGGGATTGTGCAAGATGGGGAGGAGGCTCATGCCCGAAAGTCAATTCTCCTGCTCCTCGTATTCTGTCTGACCTGCTGCGCTTTTCCAGTAACACATTATCAGCTCTGATCTACAGCATCTGCAGTCCTCACTTTCTCCTTGCAGGTTCTATAAAGCCCTGGTGAGACCATGCTTGGAATATTGTGTTTAATTCTGCTTGCATCATTATAGGAAGAATGTGAAAGCTTCAGAGAGGGTGCAGAGGAAATGTTCCAGTATGCAAACTGGACTGGAAGGTCTGTTTTCTGAAAAACGTTTATGGTATCTAAGGCTTTCCTTATTGGAGTGTAGATGGATGAGAAGTGACTAGATAGAGATGTATAGCATGATAAGAGACATACATAGAGTGTATAGCCAGACACGGCAGAAAAGGCTATCACGACCGGGCATACTTGAAAGTAGTTGGAGGAAGAATGGGGAAGACACCAGAGATAGGTTGTTTACACAGGGAGTGTTGGGTGCGTGGAATGCAATGCCAGTGGTGGTAGTCGTGACAGATAAATTCAGGATATTTCAAATAATATTGTATAGGCACATGGAAGATATTAAAATAAAGGATATGTAGAATAGTTTGATCTTGGAGTTGTATAAAATGACAGCACAACATTAAGGACCTAGGGACATATACTTTGCTGTACTGCTCTATGTTCTGTGTATCCAGAACCCCACCGTTCGCATTCCAACGGCAACAGGTTACAGCGTGGGCCACTGATGCACAGCGCGATTCCACAGGGTATTCCCTTCCTGCTCCATGATGTGGTAAAACTTCACTTTACCTCTGACATGAGCATGCAGCGTTAATTGGGACTTCTGTTTAAAGAATATCACCTCCACTTTTCAAGGATATAATTTTGCAGATATCACTTCCTAGAAGTGATGGGCCGTTTTAGGATATTTCAGATTGCAGATCTTTCCCGCAGACCATCCCCCAGCTCCTGTTTCCATTTCCCAGCCCAGCTGCAAAGATATATTTCATCCTTTATCTCTCTCTCATTCCAAAAC
>NW_025142367.1:0-1258 GCF_004010195.1 Chiloscyllium plagiosum | reverse complement strand
TACGGAATGCTGATAGGGGAGGGGAGGGAAATCTGGAAGACCATGGCTTGATTAAATGCAGTCAACACGGCTTTGTGAGGGGCAGGTCATGCCTCACAAACCTTATCGAGTTCTTTGAGGCTGTGACTAGAAAAGTTGATGAGGGTCGAGCTGTGGATGTGGTGTATATGGACTTTAGCAAGACATTTGATCAGGTTCGAGGAGAAAGTAAGTCTGCAGATGCTGGAGATCAAAGTTCTCCACTGGAGTCGTGCCTGAGGACTGGAGAGAGGCAAATGTAATTCCTCTTCAAGAAAGGAAATAGGGAAATCCCCGGCAATTACACACCAGGAAGTCTCATGTCTGTCGTCTGCAAGGTGTTAGAAAGGATTCTGAGGGATAGGATTTATGACCATCTGGAAGAGCATGGCTTGATTAAATGCAGTCAACACGGCTTTGTGAGGGGCAGGTCATGCCTCACAAACCTTATCGAGTTCTTTGAGGCTGTGACTAGAAAAGTTGATGAGGGTCGAGCTGTGGATGTGGTGTATATGGACTTTAGCAAGACATTTGATCAGGTTCCCCATGGTTGACTCATTCAGAAGGTCAGGAGGAATTGAATTCAGGGGAACATAGCTGTCTGGATACAGAATTGGCTGGTCAACAGAAGACAGCGAGTGGTAGTAGAAGGAAAATAGTCTGCCTGGAAGTCTGTGGTGAGTAGTGTTCCACAGGGCTCTGTCCTTGGGCCCCTATTGTTTGTAATTTTTATTAATGACTTGGATGAGGGGATTGAAGGGTGGGTCAGCAAGTTTGCAGATGACACAAAGGATGGAGGTGTCGTTGATAGTATAGAGAGCTGTTGTAGGCTGCAGCGGGACATTGACAGGATGCAGAGATGGTCTGAGAGGTGGCAGATGGAGTTCAACCTGGATAAATGCGAGGTTATGCATTTTGGAAGTTCGAATTTGAAATCTGAGTACAGGATTAAGGATAGGATTCTTGGCAGTGTGGAGGAACAGAGGGGATCTTGGGTGCAGGTACATAGATCCCTTAAAATGGCCACCCAAGTGGACAGGGTTGTTAAGAAAGCATATTATGTTTTGGCTTTCATTAACAGGGGGATTGAGTTTAAGAGTCGTGAGATCTTGTTGCAGCTCTATACAACTTTGGTTAGACCGCACTTGGAATACTGCGTCCAATTCTGGTCACCCTAATATAAGAAAGATGTGGATGCTTTGAAGCGGGTTTACCAGGATGCTGCCTGGACTGGAGGGCT
>NW_025142366.1:0-1258 GCF_004010195.1 Chiloscyllium plagiosum | reverse complement strand
TTCCCCCATTCCCACTCCTGGCGCCACGATTCCAGGGTCCCTCCTGATAGTCTCAGCTAATGGCTCAATTGCCAAGGTAAAGAGCAGCGGTGAAAGAGGACACCCCTGTCGACTACCTCTCCCAGGTTTAAAGTTATCTGACTTAGTGCCGTTTGTGATGATTGCTGCCTTAGGATCATTATACAACACCACCACCAATCTAGCAAAGGTTGTCCCAGATCAAAGCGCTTGAGGACCCCAAACAGGTATAGCCATTCTATCTGGTCAAATGCCTTTTCTGCATCTAGGGAGGCCACTGAACCCAGGATCACCCTTTCCTGGCATACCTGCACCATGTTCAGTACCCTCCTGACATTGTTGGAGGAGCTACGGCCCTGAACAAAACCCATCTGATCTTCTTTCACAATACAGAAAAACACCTTTTCCAACCTCAGGGCCAGAGTCTTGGGTCGAATTTTAATATCTACATTCAACAGTGAAATGTGTCTGTATGAAGCACATTCTTCGGGCTCTTTCTCCTTCTTTAAAATGAGGGAGATATTAGCCTCTCTGAGAGGGGGCGGAAGATAATCCTGTGCATATGAATAGCTATACATCCCCAGAGGTGGCTCCACCAACACATTTATGAATTGCTTATAGAATTCACTTGGGAATCCATCTGACCCCAGTGCTTTGCCACCTTGGAGATGCTTTATTGCTTCCTGCACCTCCTGTATTGTCATAGGCCTATTCAACCGGAAACCTGTTCCGCGTTTGTACTGGGGAGGTGCAGAATCTCAAAAACTGCCTGCATTCTCGCTGCACCGTGTTCATCTCCCTCTGATTGATATAACTCTGCAAAGTATTCCCTAAATCTAACATTAATCTTCGTTAACTCACGGGTAACTGTGCCAACCTTCTCTCTAACAGACATAATAGATTGGGAGATAAAGTGGCTTATCTCCAAATTCAAACAATCTTTGTTGAGCAAAGCAGACATTTTTTTTCCCAGTGTGTGCAATGGGTTGGGAGCAGCCCGGAGAGCTGCAGCTTGACCAGTGAAGGCCTATTGTAATATACTTCCTCAGCTATCTGCAGACGGATCTCCAACATCTGTTGTTGCTCCTTCCTCTGCATCCTTCTAGTCGTTAAATAAAAAATAATCAGGCCTCATAAATATGCCTTAGTGGCCTCCTACAGTATTTCCGGATTACTGGCCGTACCCGAGTTGATATCCCAGAAGGCTCTGGACTCTTGTGATGTACTCAACAGATTTGCT
>NW_025142365.1:0-1258 GCF_004010195.1 Chiloscyllium plagiosum | reverse complement strand
CAGAGGGAAAACATCCCAAATGCAAGGATTTAATTTTAACTTCCTGATCTTAGAAAAAGAAACTCAAGCTCTTCACATACTATTGCTAATTTAACCCTTCCAAGCACAATTTGTAACTCAATGTTTGATTCAGAATCCGAATATAGTAATTTCTCATTTTTCAAATTCATTGAAGGTTCATGTGATATTAGTCAGTATTGGCTGTATTGTTGAAAAGAAAATTTTATTCATTTTCCTTTCCTGCTCCTTCATCTATTCCGAGTTTACTGCAAGATCTGACCATAATAAACCCAGAAGTAATTACAGGTCTCTGATCCAGAGCAGTGTAATGACTTCAATATTTAGGCTTCTATTAATTGATGACATCAGTGAAACGGCGTGGATGTGATGCTGTCTGTGTTGAATTCTCTATGAAAGCACTTTATAAGCTTGATTCAAACAAATGACTATTACTAGGGAAAGTGCCTGACTCCGTGGATACACATGGCCTCTGGTCAACTTAAATGATAAAAATTGCGAAGCATTCAATGCCGACATTGTTTGCGAGATAGACAAGACGAGGAGACCAGGAGCTGGTCCCAATCCATAGCCAAATTAATGTCACCAAAGTCTGGAGACCATGGCAATGATTTTGGAGGGAGTGTGGAATGGTGGGTGGGGAGTGAGGATGAGCAGGAAAGAGAAACAAAGAGAAGCGATGAGGTGGGGTGAAGAAGAGGAACCCAATTCTTGAGTATTTTCACTATAGCTCCAATGGACAGAAACAGAATCTCAATAATGATCAGCAAGTAATTTCCTGTCTCAGCATTTAGGGTGGTGCTACTACTGTTTAAGACAACTCTGTCACTCATATTAAATTCCTTGGGAGGCAGTCTAGCAGCCTCTGTAATGTAGCTGCTGTTGTCTGAACTGGCATTCGTCGCGTTGCACAAAACATTTTGAAGCAATCAATGGTTCTTCAACATTCCCTTTTCACATTATTGAATTCCAAATGAAGCATAATTAAACCACATGAAAATCAGATCAAATCAAACTTGCTTCCTCAAGTCTGGCAAACTTTGATTCCCATCCTAGTGACAATCTGGTCTGTCAAAACGTCCCCAGTCATAAGTCATCGTGAAGCACAAATTAAGCCAAACGCTTACACCTACAAACAACTTGCAAACATTTGGAAATAAACCCTGAAGATCAAAAGGCTCTATTAAGCTGATACATCATTTTTTTAAAAAAAAATAGAGGAATCACTCTACTCACCAGG
>NW_025142364.1:0-1258 GCF_004010195.1 Chiloscyllium plagiosum | reverse complement strand
GTTTGCAGAGTGAGGCAGCGTTTGCAGATTAGGCAGAGTTTGAAAAGTAAGGCAGCATTTGCAGAGTGAGGCAGCATTTTCAGAGTGAGGCAAAGTGAGCAGAATGAGGCAAAGTTTGCAGAGTGAGGCAGCATTTGCAGAATGAGGCAGAGTTTGCAGAGTGAGGCAGCATTTGCAGAATGAGGCAGCGTTTGCAGGGTGAGGCAGAATTTGCAGAATGAGTCAACGTTTGCAGAATGTGGCAGTGTTGGCTGAGTGATGCAAAGTTTGCAGAGTGAGGCAGTGTTTGCAGAGTGAGGCAATGTTTGCAGAATGAGGCAGAGTTTGCAGAGTGAGGCAGCATTTGCAGAATGAGGCAGAATTTGCTGAATGTGGCAACGTTTGCGGAGTGAGGCAGTGTTTGCAGAGTGTGGCAGTGTTGGCTGAGTGGTGCAAAGTTTGCAGAGTGAGGCAGTGTTTGCAGATTGAGGCAATGTTTGCCGAGTGTGGCAGCGTTTGCAGAGTAATGCAGGGTTCACAGAGGGAGGCAGTGTTTGCAGAGTGAGAGTGTGTTTGTACAATGAGGCTGCATTTGCCAAGTGAGGCAGGGTTTGCAGACTGAGACAGGGTTTGCAGAATGAGGCAGAGTTTGCAGAATAAGGCAGCATTTGCAGAGTGAGGCAGCATTTGCAGAGTGAGGCAAAGTGTGCAGAATGAGGCATTGTTTGCAGAGTGAGGCAGCATTTTCAGAATGACGCAGAGTTTGCAGAGTGAGGCAACATTTGTGGAATGAGGCAGCGTTTGCAGAGTGAGGCAGAATTAGCAGAGTGAGTCAACGTTTGCACAATGTGGCAATGTTTGCAGAGTGAGGCTGGGTTTGCAGAGTGAGGCAGTATTTGTAGAGTGAGGCAGCATTTGCAGAGTGAGGCAGTGTTTGCAGAGTCAGGCACGTTTTGCAGAGTGAGGCAGAGTTTGCAGAATAAGGCAGCATTTGCAGAGTGAGGCAGCATTAAAGAGTGAGGCAAAGTGTGCAGAATGAGGCAGAGTATGTAGAGTGAGGCAGCGTTTGCAAAGTGAGGCAGAATTTGCAGAGTGAGTCAACTTTTGCAGAATGTGGCAATGTTTGCGGAGTGAGGCAGCTTTTGCAGAGGATGGCAGTGTTTGCTGAGTGATGAAAAGTTTGCAGAGCGAGACAGTGTTTGCAGAGTGATGCAGCGTTTGCAGAGTAATGCAGCATTCACAGAGTGAGGCAGTGTTTGCAGAGTTAGGTAGTTTTTGC
>NW_025142363.1:0-1258 GCF_004010195.1 Chiloscyllium plagiosum | reverse complement strand
GCAGGAGCATCCTGCAGGAGGAACATTCCACTGCCTGCACTGCCATTACTCTACACTAAGTCTCCAAAACAAGAACACTAAGTAGTTTACCTGCTCAGCCGACTGAGTCCTTTTTTTTAGGTTAGAGGAGGAGGGAGGGTGGGAGACACGACACGTGTAGTGTCTCGGGTTCCTTTGGTAAAAACAATGACTGCAGATGCTGGAAACCAGATTTTGGATTAGTGGTGCTGGAAGAGCACAGCAGTTCAGGCAGCATCTGAGGAGCAGGAAAATCGACGTTTCGGGCAAAAGCCCTTCATCAGGAATCCTGATGAAGGGCTTTTGCCCGAAACATCAATTTTGCTGCTCCTCAGATGCTGCCTGAACTGCTGTGCTCTTCCAGCACCACTAATCCAAAGTCTCGGGTTCCTTCTCCACTCAAACGTCTTACCTTCCCAGAAGCCTCTGTTGACGACTTCCGGGCTCCCGTTCCTAGTTGAAAAAAAACAGACTGTGAAAAGAAAAACGTTAATTTAAACTAGTCTCCGCTTACCTTCCGGCTCCCCTCTCTGTGCGCCCGCTGAGGAGGAACATATTCTTTCAGTGTTATTAGCCTTTGGAATTCTCTTCCCCAGAGAGCAGTGGAGGCTGAATTATTGAATATGTTTCTAGAGTCATACAACATGGAACAGACCCTTCAGTCTAACCTGTCCACGCTGACCATGTTCTCAAACTAAACTAATCCCACCTCCCTGCCCTTGGCCCATATCCATCCATACCTTTCCTATTCATTTAAATGCCTTTTAAATGTTGTAACTGTACCTGCACCCACTACTTTTTCTGACAGTTCATTCCACAGACGTACCACTCTCTGTGTAAAAGAAATTGCCCTCGTGTCCTTTTCAAATCTTTCTCCTGAAGTTGACAGATTTCAATTGATAAGGGACTCAGTGGTTATGGGTCAGGCAGGAAGTGATGTTAAGATCATAATCAGATCAACTGCGATCTTAATGAAAGGCAGAGCTAGCCTCAGGGACTGAATGGCCTACTCCGTGTTTACTTCTGCTCCTAATGCTCATATTTTTATGATACTAAATGTTCAGGGTAGTTTGGATCTGGCATGTTTAATAAATGATCCCAGAGTAAGACTTCCCCTTGGAATATATCACATAACAGGTTAGAATTTAGCATTCAGTTTCAGAGTAAAAAACCTGGATCAGGTACAACTATGCTGAACTTAAGTAAATATAATTCAATGTACATAGAACATAGAACATAG
>NW_025142362.1:0-1258 GCF_004010195.1 Chiloscyllium plagiosum | reverse complement strand
AATGTGTGCATTTCAGTTGGAAAAATACAAATGGTTCTGTAATTTTAACTTTATTGGTTGGTTATTAATCATTTATTTCATTCTTAGATTATGGAGTAATCAGTTCATTTCAGATGGAAAGAGGTTGCTCTGAGCACTGAGAGAATGCAGGGCTGGTGTCTGAGTATTTGTGTGATCAAAGGATCAAGAAGTGGCCAACTATTTGGACTCGATATTACAGTGTGGTGTATTTCTCTCACCTCTATAAAGGATAAAGCAAAACACATGCGACATTACACTGACTCAAGAAAAGCAATTCCTGGAATTCCTGAAATAAAAAGGAAGTGATGTGGAGTCTTCCTTGTTTCAACAAGATTCAGTGGAAAATTTCAGTAGCAGCTGATGAGCATTGGGGTGTGGGTGATAGTTACTGTCAAGCAGAGGGAGACGGAGCTGTGATTGTGAAGGTTTTATGGAATCCTAGAGGTCTACAGCATGGAAACAGGCTTTTCGGCCCAATTGGACGATGCCACTCAGTTTTCACCGTTAAATAGTTCCATTTGCCTGTGTTTGGCCCATATACCCCTCCAGTTGTCCCTCACTCCCAGAAAATATGGATAAAGGGGACTCAGTAATAGCAGTGCCACTGAATTTCATGATAAAATGGTGAAACTTAACAATAAATCTCTAAACAGAAAGTAATCCTTCATGTCGAGGAAACAGCAGTAAGAGGTGAGGTGATGTAATGCACATGGGCAGGACAAACAAGACAAGGAAATACACAATGAACAATAGGACCCTAGGAAGCATTGACAATTAGAGAGATTTGGGGTGAATGTACACTAGTCTCTGAAGGTAGATAAAGAATGGAGATAATATACTTGCTTTTATTAGCCTGACATCTTGTTTCTGTCCTTGAGATTTTCACTTGCGATCTCTTCCTCCCTTGAACTCTCTTTCTCTCCTTCCCTCCCTCTGACTGTCACTATCTCATTCTCTCTGTTGGTTCTTCTCTTTTTCTCTCAATGCATTTTTTCTCCCTCTTTCTCCCTGGGCCCTCTACTCTGTCCCAGTGGTGGGGAAGGGGGATTGGGAAGATTTGGACTTAGTGCCACAAGTTGCTGTACAGTTAATGCAGTAGGATACACATTTCCCTGTCTCTCCCGGGTTTTACCTTCACTGTTGTCCAAACCGGGCCAGGGGGTGGAGGGATGAGTGGAAGGGGCATAAAGTACCTTTCTCATTCAGTGTGTGATTGGTTGGCTGCAGACTGGAATCT
>NW_025142361.1:0-1258 GCF_004010195.1 Chiloscyllium plagiosum | reverse complement strand
CAGTCACAACAAACAGTCCCATAGAGAGCCGGTCCTCATCTACACACCTCTAAGTAACCCTACAGTCAATGCAAACAGTTTCATAGACAGCCTGTCCTCAATTACACAGCTGCTAGTAACCATACAGTCACTGCAAACAGTCTCAGAGATAGCCTGTCCTCAGCTACACACCTCCCAGTAACCATACAGTCACTGCAAAGTGACTCAGAGAGACCACCCTCGACCTCACACATCCCAGGAACAATACTGTCACTGCACACAGGGTGAGACAGGCCTCAACAACACGTCACACAGTTACCCACTGCCAAAAGTCTCAGAGAGCCTGTCCTCAGCTACACCTCCAAGTAACCATACAGTCGCTGCAAACAGTCTCACAGTGAGACTGGCCACATCTACACACCTCCCAGTAACCATACAGACACTACACAGTCGTCCAGTAAGACTGGCATCATCAACACGCCTCCCAGTAACTATACAGTCACTGCAAACAGTCTCAGAGAGCCTGTCCTCATCGACACACAGAAAAACCATCCAGTCAATGTAAACAGACACATCCAGAGCCTGTCCTCATCTGCACACCTCCCACTAACCATACTCAGAGAGACTATCCTCATCTATACACGTCCCAGTAACCATACAATATTTGCAAACAGTCTCACAGTGAGACTGGCCTCATCAACACACATCTCAGTAACCATACAGTCAGTGGAATCAGTCTCAGTGAGAATGGCCACATCTACACACCTCCCAGTAACCATACAGACACTACAAACACAGTCTCATAGACAGAGTGCCCTTATCCACACATCTCCCAGTGACCATACAGTCACTGCAAACAGTGTCACAGTGAGAATTGCCCAATTTACACATATCCCAGTCACAGTGAGCCTGTCCTCATCTACATACCCCCAGTAACCATACAGTCACAGCAAACAGTCTTATAGAGAGACTATTCTCATTTACACATGTCCCAGTAACCATACAGTCACTGTAAACTGTTTCATAGAGAGTCTGTCCTCAACTACACATGTTCCAGCAACAACAGTCACTCCATGCAGACTGACAGTGAGACTGGCCTTGTCAACACACATCACAGTAACCATACGGTCACTGCAAACAATGTCACTGTGTGACTGGCCTCGTCAACACACCTCTCAGTAACCATATGTCACTGCAAACGTCTCAGACACCCTATCCTCAACTACAGACATTCAGGTAACCATAAAGTCAGTGCACACAATCTGCCACTGAGACTGGC
>NW_025142360.1:0-1258 GCF_004010195.1 Chiloscyllium plagiosum | reverse complement strand
ACAGGAACACAAAGACTGCAAAAATCTATGATCGATATTTCAAAAGAAAAAAAAAACATAGTCAAAGGTGGAAATTTGCAATCGGGAAAGATGAGTTTATGGTGGATAACAGGGAAATGGCAAAGCAAATGACCAGTTACTTTACATCTGTCTTAATGGAGTAAGATCCAGAAAATCACCCAGAAATACGAAGTGATCGTATAGGACTTGTGGAAGTAAAGACATAAAGTCAATTCATATCAGTAACAAGGCAATATTGAACATGCAGCTGGATTGAGCATTGCTCAGCTTGACAAACCAGACGTACTTCATACCAAAATCTTCCGAAATAAATCACAAATAGAAGTATTGATTGCATTGTCGATGACTGCGTTCTATTTTCCTGTACATTCTGCAGAGTCTGGAAGCTGGTGTACATAAATGTACATTAGTAAACGTGATCCAAGCACTATAGATGAATGGTAGGGATCCAAGCATCTACAAAGAGAAGAAGAGATAGTGTGGAGAACTGCTGACAAATTAACTTGACATTTGTCGGGAAACTATTGGAATATATTATATGGGATGTGATATTGGATATTTAGACATTAACAGCAAACTTTGAGAGACTCAGTATGCATTTCTGAAAGGGAAATCATACTTGACAAACTTTGGAATTGTTTGAAATTGATTCTTACAGCATAGATAATGGGGATCCAGTAGAATTGGCATATTTTAGATTATCAGAAGGCTTTCTATAAGAATTCACACAGTGAGTTCCAAAATGCAATGATGTGAAGGGTATTTGGAGGAATATATGTAAGTGGAAACTTAAAGTTTGGTTTGCCTTCCTTTAAGGGAGTCAGAATATAGATGTAAAGACATGTTGAAGCAGTTTCACAGTGTTGGTGAGACTGTACCTGGAGTATTGAGAACAGATTTGGTGACCAAATCTAAGAAAGAATATACTGACCACAGAGGAAGTGTAATGGACATTATCCAGATAAATCCATCAGATGGCGAGATTGCGTGATAAGGAAACCCGGCCTATGTTCTCTAGCGTTTCAACGAATCAGCGGTGTGTCACTGTGAACTTTATAAAACTCACAAAACATACGGCAAGTTGGAAATTAACAGAAAATTGATCAGGCTGCCTCATCCACATTCAAGGCAAATAATGACAGGATAAGGGACAAACGATTTAAGACTGCAACAAGGAGGAAATTCTGCGCGTGGAGGGGACTGAATAACACAGGAGCAAGGCAGGACAAAAGAAATA
>NW_025142359.1:0-1258 GCF_004010195.1 Chiloscyllium plagiosum | reverse complement strand
TGTGTGTCTGTGCATGTATGTATATATATGTGTGTGTATTGGTCTGTGTGGATCTGAGTGTGTGTGTGTGAGTATATGAATTGTTTGTGACGGGTTAGCTGCAAATTCCGGACTGGAGTTTTCCTGCATCGGACTGGTACTTCCCTGATCTGTCTGTGTTGTTTCTGCCCCCTCCCTCTCATATTTTCTCTTCTTTCCCCCCCTCACCAACACTCTGGAACAAAATATTAATTTCTTGTGTGAGGAATCAAGCCTATTTGCAAGGAGGTTCTGAGGGGGTGGGGAGGGAGAATTATCGAAGAGGGAGAGGCTGGGAGCATCGAGCAAGGTAGAGAGCCAGCCTCAGTGAAGGTAAGCTGAGGTCCTTGTTGTTTGCGCATTTGAGAGAAGGGGACAGCCCACGTGATTTACTACACATACACACAGTCTCTCTCTCTCTCTCTCTCTCTCTTTCTCTCAGCAATAAACAACTTAGCAAAGTCACATGAGCCCCTGCAGCAGCATCAGCAATGCTGTGCCGAGAGAGCATTAGGGGCCTCTTGGTAGTCAGGGAGGTAAACTGAAATGTTTTTTCTCTCTGTCTCGATGAGAAAGTTACCATCTTCTCCCACAGCCCCAGATCCTTTGTGAATGCCTTGCTCCCAGCACAGCCGACCCACTTACACTTCTCAATCGCACCCTGCCTCAGCATTTAATTCTCGCTGATCATCAGCTATCTCTTTGTCTGTCTGTTTTCTCTCTCTCTCTCTCTGTGGGTCCCATCTCCAGGTTCACTCTTCCACACCCACTCCCTTCCCCATCTCAGCAAATAAACCACCTTTTCCCACCTATTTACAATCTGACAAAGAATGGAGATGTTAACCATTTCTCTCCACAGATACTGCCAGCCCTGCTGAGTTTCTCCAGCGCTTTTTGGTCTTTCAGCTTTTCAGCCCCAGCAGTACTTTTAGTTTTTGTACACTCCAGTTCATGTTACCATAATAAATGAACCCTTATTCAACGCCAGTGCGACAGTGACCGGTGAGGCATGTTTAATCTGAGCTCTTCTGTGCACCGTGATTTGAATCGGTCACTACCTAGGGCAAGCGATGGCTGGGTGATTTGCAGTCAGTCCATGTGCTGCTGCTATAAGGAGTCCACCCACACATCAGGCGTGGGGGCACTGGGGGGCTGCGTGTTGCTCGATGAGTCTCTGCTGTTTTAAGGTGGGAAGGTGGGCGTGTGAAGTACAGGCAGATCCCGGAATGATTTTGATCAG
>NW_025142358.1:0-1258 GCF_004010195.1 Chiloscyllium plagiosum | reverse complement strand
AAATTGCTGCCTCAGGACCTCAGATAGTGCTCCGTCAATAACTCAGACAGTGCTTCCTCAGTACTTCAGATAGCGCTTCCGCAGTACCTCAGATAGTTCTTCGGCAGTACCTCAGATAGTTCTCCCTGAGTTCCTCAGATAGTGCTCCCTCAATACCTCAGGTAGTGCTCCCTTGTAGCTCAGATAGTTCTCCCTCAGTACCTCAGATAGTGTTTACACAGTACATCTGATAGTGCTCCCTCAATAACTCAGATAGTGCACCCTCAGTACCTCAGATAGTTCTCCCTCAATGCCTCAGATAGTGCTTCCTCAGTACATCAGATAGTGTTCCCTCAATACCTCAGAATGTGCTCCCTCGATATCTCAAAAAGTGCTCCCTCAATACCTCAGAAAGTGCTCCCTCAATATCTCAAAAAGTGCTCCCTCAATACCTCAGAAAGTGCCCCCTCAGTACCTCAGTTAGTACTCCCTCAATACCTCAGATAGTGCTCCCTCAGTACCTCAGATAGTGCTTCCTCAAAACCCAGAAAGAGCTCCCTAAATAACACAGTTAGTATACCCTCAGTACCTCAGATAGTGCTCCCTCAGTACCTCAAAAAGTGCTCCCTCAGTACCTCAGATAGTGCTCCCTCAAAAACTCAGATAGTGCTCCCTCAATGCCTCAGATAGTGCTTCCACAGTACCTCAGATACTGCTCTTTCAATACCTCTGAAAGTGCTCCCTCAGTACTTCAGAAAGTGCTTAGTCAATACCTCAGATAGTGCTTCCTCAGTACATCAGGTAGTGCTCCCTCAATAACTAAGATAGTGCTCCCTCAGCACCTCAGATAGTTCTCCCTCAGTACCTCGGTTGGTACTCTTTTAATACCTCGGAAAGAGCTCACTAAATACCTCAGAGAGTGCTCCCGCAGTACCTCAGAAAGTGCTTCCTCAAAACCCAGAAAGTGGTCCACCAATACCTCAGTTAGTACTCCCTCAATACCTCAGATAGTGCTCCCTCAGTACCTCAGAAAGTGCTCCCTCAATACCTCAGATAGTGCTCCCTCAGTACATCAGATAGTACTCCCTCAATACCTCAGATAGTGCTCCCTCAATACTTCAGAAATGCTCCCTCTATACCTCAGAAAGTGCTCCCTCAATACCTCAGATAGTGTTTCCTCAAAACATAGAAAGTGCTCCCTCAAGACCTCACTTAGTACTCCCTCAATACCTCAGATAGTGCTGTCTCAGTACCTCAGAAAGTGCTCCCTCAATACCTC
>NW_025142357.1:0-1258 GCF_004010195.1 Chiloscyllium plagiosum | reverse complement strand
ATCTGAGGTATTGAGGGAGCACTTTCAGAGGTAATGAGGGAGAACTATCTGAGGTATTGAGGGAGCACTATCTGAGGTAATGAGGGAGAATTATCTGAGGTATTGAGGAAGCACTATCTGAGGTATTGAGGGAAAACTTACTGAGGTACTGAGCGGGCACTTTCAGAGGTTTTGAGGGAGAACTATCTGAGGTATTGAAGGAGAACTATCTTCGGTATTGAGGGATCACTCTCTGAGGTATTGATGGAGCACTTTCTGAGGTATTGAGGGAGCACTTTCTGAGGTACTGAGGGAGAAAGGTGGTTAGCAACTTCAAACAGCATTCTGCGTGGGTTTCTTCCGGTGCTACGTTTTCCTCCCCATCACAAAAATGTGCAGGTCAGGTGAATTGGCCATGCTAAATTTGCCCTTAGTGTTAGGTGAAGGGACAAATGTAGGGGAATGGGTCTGGGTGGGTTGTGCTTCGGCGGGTCGGTGTGGAATTGTTGGGCCGAAGGGCCTGTTTCCACACTGTAAATAATCTAATCTAATCTAATCAAACTATCTGAGGTATTGAGGGAGCACCTTCTGTGGTACTGAGGAAGCACTTTCTGAAGTATTGAGCGACCACATTCTGAGGTATTGCGGGAGCACTTTGTGAGGTATTAAGGAAGCACTTTCTGAGGTATTGAGGAAGCACTTTCTGAGGTATTGAGGGAGCACTTTCTGAGGTATTGAAGGAGGACTATCTGAGGTACTGAGGGAGCACTTTCTGAGGTACTGAGGAAGCACTTTCTGAGGTATTGAGGAAACACTTTCTGAGGTATTGAGGAAGCACTTTCTGAGGTATTTAGGAAGCACTTTCTGAGGTATTGAGGGAGCACTTTCTGAGGTACTGAGGGAGCACTTTCTGAGGTATTGAGGGAGCACTATCTGAGAATCTGAGGCAGCACTTTCTGAGGTATTGAGGGAGCACTATCTGAGGTACTAAGGGAGCACTATCTGAGCTATTGAGGAAGCACTTTCTGAGGTATTGAGGGAACACAATCTGATGTATTGAGGAAGCACTTTATGAGGTATTGAGGGAGTACTTTCTGAGGTATTGAGGAAGCACTCTCTGAGGTACTGAGGGAGAACTATCTGTGGTATTGATGGAGTGCTTTCTGAGGTATTGAGGAAGCAATTTCTGAGGTACTGATAGAACAAGTTCTGAGGTATTGAGGGAGCACTATCTGAGGTACTGATAGAACAAGTTCTGAGGTATTGAGGAAGCACTCTC
>NW_025142356.1:0-1258 GCF_004010195.1 Chiloscyllium plagiosum | reverse complement strand
GAGAGAGATACTGTAAGTTTGAGTGTGTGTAAGTGGAAGAGTTAAAGTTTGAATGTCCACGTTAAGACACAGACCGATATGACAGATGCCTTTCTACACACTCACTCTGTGGTTTCAGAGCTTCCCCTCTCTGCAATCTCCATTTGTTGTTCATGTTACAGATTCGGATGCTGCAATTACAGTCCCAATGCTCTATCCAGACTTGTGTCACCAAATCATCAGGTCTCTTTAAATGTCTGCGCTAGCTCACAGCGCAACCTCGAGCAAACCATCCCCAACACCTCTGCTATTTTTTTCAATACCGAGAGTCAGTCAGAAGCCCCTCAGCTACAAGTTAAATTTCTTCTTCTTTATAATAGTACTGCAAGGGCTTCCTCGTGTTGCTGACAGCAGGATCAGCTGAGAGGGACAAAACTGGCGTACAGTGGACAGGCACTGACCACCATTCAAAGACGTTAGTCAAAGCTGTTGAAAACATTGTCCAACATGGAACACCATATGGGTCGCGCCCGGCAATGCACAACGGCCCGACAAACACCATTTCATTGTTTCTGGACCTCAAATTGCTAGCACTCGATACACTCAGGAGCCAAAAGCCTAAGACCTGGAAAAGATACAGAGGGACAGAAAGGTTCACATTAAGGTGAAAGAGACAATTAAGAGAGAAACAGAACATGTTGTTCAAATATTTGGAAAAAGACAGGGGAGCGAGTCTAATTGGAGAGGTGCAAACTTGATGAGTCAAATTACAAGAATGTGAACATTGAATAAAGGCATTGCCAGAGAAGCTAAAATAATTTGTTACATTAAATACTGAACGTGTCTCACAGAACAAACACAGAAACAATAAGCTGGGACATGTTCACAGCCCAGCTTGGCGAGCATTGCAGACTATGTAAGTGCATTGCTCAGTAAGCTGGACTATCTGCCCAGCATGGGGAGTATGCAGGCTATGCCAGTGTATTGCTCATTATGCTGGACTTACCTGTACAGCAAAGCCAGCTGTGCAGACTATGCCAGTGTATTGTCCAGTAAGCTGAACTATCTGCACAGAATGGGTAGCTGTGCTCGCTATGCCAGTGTATTTCCCAGTAAGCGGAACTATCTGCCAAGCATGGGGTGCTGTGCAGTCTATGCCAGTATATTGCGCAGTTATCTGGACTAACTGTCCGGCATGTAGAGCTGTGCAGATTATGCTAGTGCATTGCTCAGTAAACTGGACTAATCACCCAGCACGGTGAGCTGCGCAGACAATACA
>NW_025142355.1:0-1258 GCF_004010195.1 Chiloscyllium plagiosum | reverse complement strand
CAAAACACATTTGCAATCGGGAAGGGAATAATGGCTGACGAGCTGAAAGAATGTCATTTTTAAGGACGTGCAATGTATCTTCAAAAACTAACCTACAACCCTCCCCCTGCATTGTGCATTTCTGCATGGAACTCCTACTGCGTGGGGAAGCACACATGCAGGACCTCTATTTCCCCAAAACCAGGAGTGAAAGCCATGACACCAGACGAAGGCAGCCTCCTCTGAAGTTGCCGATCTAGCTTTAAGCAGTCTCGGATGTCTGGAGGAAAGCATAGCATTGTCCTTTCCACTCCTTCACGGTGAGGGGTAACCTGATGACAATCTCACCATTCCCATTGAGAAGAACGAACAAGAGGCAGCGAGATAATCTCAAAATCGAAATTGGCCTCACTGAACATGCGGCTCGAATCTGCCACTAAGATCGCCTCAGCCCAGATTCCACACAATCAGTTTGAGTGAAGTTCAGAAACAGCAAGGAGAAACAAATGTTGGGGAGAGTTGCACATCGATTTCAAATCCGCAGTACAAGTTTTGTGCGTGAATAAACAGGCAGTTTGGCTTGTGGGGATTGAAATTGTTCATGGAACTTAACAGGTCTCATTGAATCTGCGGGAAGAAAGCAGTTAATATCTCAATTCTGACGAGTTTTCATCAAAAAAGTTTGGTTTCAGATCTTCAGCACACGCAGTTCTTAGTTTTATTTTAAATGTGCAAGGGGTAATGAATGTCTGAGGAAAAATGTTATTTAACAGCTGCCTAAGATGACACTTATCCCCCACTCTGTTACGATGCAGCTGGCAAATGTCTTCAGAAGGGCACATCGAATAAAGGAGATGTGGCAATCGCTGATACCAATGTTGCATGCAATCATTTTAATGAGATATGTGTGAACATCATGTACTATATTCGGAGGTAGGGAGTGTGCAGAATGCATTGGACTCTCGCCCCAATGACCTCCCCAGGCTGAATTGATAAGGAGCTCCGAACAAAGATCGATGTCTAAACACATGATACGGGAGGCCTCTTGAAAACTTCTCCAAAACAGTAGAAAATAGCAGCAACATGAGGAACTGGGAATGCTGCCTTTAATGACAGAGAACGTGTGTAAGTGGGGGCACTGCATGAATAAGGAGACATTATGTGGATGTGGCAACTCCAGTCAAAATAACAGGGGAATGTGGAAGCGGGCATATTGTCTGAAAAGAGAGGGACAGGTGGAAGTGCTAATTTTGCTGATCGCACCAGTGGAAGTGGGAAT
>NW_025142354.1:0-1258 GCF_004010195.1 Chiloscyllium plagiosum | reverse complement strand
GGTGTGAAGATAGAAAATCAGCTATCAGTCCAGATTGTTCTCCAATAACCCCGTAGCTGTGTTTCTGTGCAACACTCTGTTGTCGAATATCGTGCAATATTAATAAAGGAGTCTCTGGTAAAAAGAGGGTAAGGGGCGAACCCCCCAAAATATCAGTAAAAACCAAAACTTAAATTTGGTCTAACACACACACTAGAACAGTCTAAATAAATCTTTAAATCACATGTTGTAATGGAACAGTCCTGTAAATGTAACACTTTCACACAACAGTAACTCGCTGGAGCACTGCACCTTTCACCCGAAAGCATGTGGGGGCTGACTGACCCCGTGTTGCCGATGGGGATTTCCAGGTCTCCTCAAGATTCTTTCCACAGTTTGAAATAAAATTCTTTCTAAATGTAGTCTACAATTTCCAGTTTCAGGCTCAGTTTCAAGGCTTCCTGAGTATATTGCATTCCTGTTTTAGCTGAATACATTGTTTGTACATTTTGCAGAGAGAGGATCCTGAGGCAGGGTTTTGCTGTTCAGCTGGTTCCCGGCAAGGAATCGCGTCACAGTGAATGGGAATTCACTTTATAGAAAAAGATGCACGAATCACTTTGCAGCCAAATTGTATTTAATCAACACGTGTTATCGGAGAACTGCCTGTATATTTAATGGGGAACTAAACTGATGGGCTGAAGGCACTACAGAAGTTCTCATTTTATATTTCACAATGTTTAAACATATTAAGGGATATGATTATTGTATGGGGAAAACTGCACTGAACAGATGTTCGGCCATTAACTAGCACGGGGAAAGCTCAATGTGTCCACATGACCTACTCCTGTCACAATGTTTCTGTGCAGTGTGTGGGAAAGCTCTGCAAATATTGTCACAAGCTCTCAGCTGTTCGGAAGGAGCTCTCTGCAGGGTCGACAGGATTGTGTTTCCCATTCCCTTTTCTAATAACGAGGATGGGGCCTGGTGTTCGCTACGGGTTTATCCTTTAATACCTCAGTGCAGTTTGATATAATTAAGTGTCTTGCTTGGCCGATTCAGAGACTATTGAAGAGTTTATCACATGTCTGTGTGTCTGGAGTCACTTTTAGGCCAGACCAGAAAAGCACTAGAGATTTACTTCCTGAAAGTACATTGCGGAAGGAAATCGATGTTTGTATTGAACACAAGATCGCTATTACAGACACCAGATTTTAGATCTTGATATTGTATTAATTGTTTTTACTTTGCACCAGCTGCCAGAGCATTAGTCTGGTCT
>NW_025142353.1:0-1258 GCF_004010195.1 Chiloscyllium plagiosum | reverse complement strand
CTCAACTCGGCCGCTGCTCCCACTCAAATGCAAACAGACCCTTCAGTCCAACTTGTCCATGCCTAAATTTAAGAATTCTGGCAGTTCTCCACTAACTTGGGGAATCGTTGCAAGGAACTACCGAATGGAAAAAAAATGGGAAAGAGCTTATTGAATTCTAAGAGTTTGCGACAAGACACCGGATAATGGGAGAATTAGTGCCGTTCTGCACTAAATGGGTGAGTTATGCTAAGTCGCACTAAATGGGAGAATTGGGGCAGGACAATACCTTTTGGAAGATTTAGAGTAGGGCTCCCCTAAATTGGGCGAGGGCATCAGTCAGTATAAGGATTGGTGTAAGGCAACACTGAGTGGTGAACTTGTTCAGGACATCAGTAATTGGGGGAAATGGTGCTAAGCAACACTGAATTGGAGAATCATTGCGGACCATCAGTAAATGAGAGACCTGTTTCACAGTGGAACTAAATTAGACAATTGTGCATGGCAACAGTCAATGGGAGAATTGGAGTAGGGCACCCTTAAATGGTAGAATCTGGCTCGGGCATCAGTAAATGGAAGACTTAGTACAGGGAGATGAGTACATGGGAGATTTGGTGGAAACAATAAATGGGAGATCTGGTGCACAGTGCTATTATATTAGAAAATTGGTGGGAGTGCCAATATATTGGAAAATTGGAGCAGAACATGTCTAAATTGGGGAATAGGACCAGGGAATCAGAAAAAGTAGAAATGTTGCAAGCATTGGTAAATTGGAGATTCAGTTCAGTGCATCAGGAAATGGAAAACAATTCAGCAGGGCACCCGTACATGGAAGATGTGTATCAGGGAACAACTAAATGGAAGGAATTGATGCAGGGCAATCTTAACTGGAGAATTCATGCAGGTGCTGTTAAATTCTAAGTGGAGGACTGGGGCAGGATAACCTCAATGGGTGAGTTGGTGAAATTCCCAAATTAGTTCAGGATTGGTAAATGGAAGAATTGGTGCAGGGAAGCGGAGCACTAATTACAGCCTTAGAGATGTACAACACGGAAACTGACCGGTCAGTCCAACGTCTCCACGCCTAAATTTAAGAATTCTGGCAGCCTCCACTAAATTGAAGACTCATTGCCAGAAACAAATAAATGGAAAATTTGGGAAAGGGCTTATCGACGTGTGAGCATTTGCAATAAGGCAGATAATGTGTGAATTAATGCAGTTCAGTACTAAATGGGTGAGTTATGCTGCGTTGCACTGAATGGGAGGATTGGGGCCAGAC
>NW_025142352.1:0-1258 GCF_004010195.1 Chiloscyllium plagiosum | reverse complement strand
CATTCTATACACGTACCACCCTCTGTGTGAAAACATTGCCTCTCAAGTCTCTTTAAAGTCTTTCCCCTCTTACCATAAACCTATACCCTCTAGTGCTGGGATCCCCCACACCAGGGAAAAGACTTTGTCTATTTATCCTATCCATGCACCTCATGTTTTTATATACATAGATAAGATCACCTCTCAGCCTCTGACGCTGCAGGGAAAACAGCCCCAGTATATTCAATCTCTATTCAACCCCCAGCCTAGCTCAAATCCTCCAACCCTGGCAATGTTCTTGTAAATCTTTTCTGAACCCTTTCAAGTTTCACAACATCCTTCCAATAGGAGGGAGACCAGATTTATATACAACGATCCAAAAGTGGCCTAACCAATGTCCTGGACAACCGCAAGATGATCTCATAACTCCTGTACTCAATACTTTGTCCGATAAAGGAAAGCATACCAAATGCCGCCTTCACTATCCTATCTACCTGCACTCCAAGGTCTTTGTTCAGTAACACTCCTCAGGACCTTAGCATTAAGTGTATAAGTCCTGCTAAGATTTGCTTTCCCAAAATGCCACTCCTCAGCCCATTCACCCATCTGATCAAGATCCCATTGTACTCTGAGGTAATCTTTTTCACTGTCCACTCCACCTCCAGTTTTGGTGTCATCTCACTAACTATACCTCCTATGTTCACATCCAAGTCATTGATATAAATGACGAAAGGTAGTGGATCTAGCAGTGATCCTTGTAACACTCCACTAGTCACAGGCCTCCAGTCTGAAAAGCAACCCTCCATCACCACCCTCTGTCTTCTGCCTTTGAACTAGTTCTGTATCCAAATGGTTAGTTCTCCCTGTATGCCACGAGCTCTAACCTTGCTGAGCAGTCAGTGTCATAGTGGAGTCTGTTTTTTGGACTGGAAGCCTGTGATGAGCAATATGCGGTCAGGCTGGGTGCTGGGTCCACTGCTTTTTGCCATTTATATAAATGATTTCTATGTGAATATAGGAGCTATGGTTAGTAGGTTTACAATAGACACCAAAATTGGAGGTGCAATGGACAGCAAAGTTACCTGAGAGTACAATGAGACTCCGATCAAATGGGCTGAGGAGTGGCAAATGAAGTTTAATTTAGATATATGTGAGGTTCTACATTTTGGAAAAGCAAATCAGGGTGGGACTTATACACTTAATGGGAAGGTCCTGGGGAGTGTTGCTGAACAAAGACACCTTGGATTGCAGTTTCATAGTTCCTTGAAAGTGAAATCAT
>NW_025142351.1:0-1258 GCF_004010195.1 Chiloscyllium plagiosum | reverse complement strand
GGGTCTGTTTCCATGCTGTACATCTCTATGATGCTTGGGATGAAACGGTTAGCCTGTGAAGAAAACTTGGACAAGTTGAGTACATGCCTCTTAGAGTTGAGAAAGATGAGAGATTGTCTTATCGAAGATCTTGAGGGAGATTTGACAAGGCAGTTGATGAGAGGAGGTTTCCCCTTGTGGGTGAGGCGAGAACAAGACAACACAATTCAGAGGGCAGCCCTCACCTTTGGGCTGGATGCTGTGTGGTTCAATTCAACTCCAAGGACGTGAACATAAAACTCTGAACTCGGGGAGTGTTGCACAGACCCTAAACCAAGGCCTGGTCTGCTCTGCTCTGTCAGTTAGCCGTAAAAAGATCCTGTGGCACTTTTTCAAAGCTCAGGGGAGTTCTCCCGGATCAAATATTTTGTATTCGCCAAAACACTGTGAAAGCACGGGTTATCTGGGCATTATCAAATTGCTGCTTGTGAGACACACTGACTTTAAAACCTTTCAAAAAGTATTTCATTGGCTGTGATGGAGGATGGGAAAGGTGCGAAAGAAACAGAAACTTGCATTTGTTGACTTTTTATGTAAATATGTCTTTTGCTTTGGTGAAGTAAGATTTGTGCCACACAAATGTCAGGCAATAACCATCACCAACAAGACAATCTAAGAAACACTCCTTGACATTCAATGGTGTTGCCATTACTGAATCCCCCACTGTCAACATCCTGAAGGTTATCATTGACCAGAAACTCAACGGGACTAGCCATATAAACACAATGGCTACAAGAGCAGGTCAGAGGCCAGGAATACTGTGGTGAGTAACTCCCCTCCTGACTCCCCAAAGCCTGTCCACCATCTACAGGGCACAAGTCAGGAGTGTGATGGATTACTCCCCGCTTGCTTGGATGGGTGCAGCTCCAACAACACTCAAGAAGCTCGACACCATCCAGAACAAAACAGCTCCCTTGATTAGCACCACGTCCACAAATATCCACTCCCTCGCTCGCTCAAAGGTAGAGGGTGGTGGTGGAGGGTTGTTTTTCAGACTGGAGGCCTGTGACCAGTGGAGTGCCACAAGGATCGGTGCTGGGCCCTCTACTTTTTGTCATTTACATAAATGATTTGGATGCGAGCATAAGAGGTACAGTTAGTAAGTTTGCAGATGACACCAAAATTGGAGGTGTAGTGGACAGCGAAGAGGGTTACTCAGATTACAACAGGATGTGGACCAGATGGGCCAATGGGCTGGGAAGTGGCAGATGGAGCTTAA
>NW_025142350.1:0-1258 GCF_004010195.1 Chiloscyllium plagiosum | reverse complement strand
CTGAGGATTTGGTGACCCAACTCTGGATGGGGAATGCAGTTACAGCATCTGGGTCTGTGACATGAACAATAAATGGAGCAGAGGCTGCAGACAGGGGAAGCTCTGAAGCCACAGAGTCAGTGTGTGTGGGGAAAGGGATCTGCTGTATCCATTTCGGGTTTTCCAGGAACAGATCCAAAGCTACACTTAATCCAGGAGCAGATTGTGAGGGGACACTGACTGAACAAGGAGCTGGTCACAGAGCGGTGTCACCTCCTTCAACACAACCTGCAGCTTCACACCAGGGAAGGACGATACTGCCAGTGGCTGTTAGGGTCACTGTTTCATTCCGCTTCTATGAACCGGAACTTCCAGGCAGGACTGGGTGACATATCCATCATCTCCCAGTATGTAGACATCAATATCAACATTCGGAAAAGTAGGATATATGTGCTGGATGAGGTGCATGTTTTCTCTCTCAGCAGAGAGCTGCCGGGTGTATCCGTGTTTTCTCCGTATAACAGGATTCCCGATTATGTACATGGCTCTGTGGGTCCCCCATGTTAATGAGGAGAGCCATAGGAATTGAAGGAACTCTCACTCCAATAATGTTACAATATGCCCATAGACAGGACATCATGTTGGTAAAGAACCCACTATCCTGGCAGCAGCCACCTCCTCTTCATTCAGAAGCATTCAGCCATTCCCATCTTCTTTAGATCTCCATTGGAAAGAAAGAATAGCCTCTTGGCTAAAGGCTGTCACCTGGATACACGGCTCAAAACACACACCATTCCCCACTGTCAATCAACCTCATCAAAATATCCTGTGTATACTTAGAGCAATAGCACCACTGGGCTTGTCAGGGAGCAGACCATCATGGAGATAGAGCAACACTTCCCATGTCGGAATGGGTCAGAGTGAATCCTCCAGAACACACTATCACTATGTCATGTAATCCCTCTACATTTCAGTAGCATGCCGCCTTTCATTCTTCCTGAAAAAGCTGACAGGGTATACATTCCATCATATTCCACTTGGCAAAGTATTAGTCATTTACTTTACCTGTCAATATCTCCACATTCACTCTCCAAATTCTGTTAATAACTTAATGACTTTCTTACCTTAGTGTCATCACCAAACTTAGCAGCAGTACATCGGTTCTATCGTCCTGATAACTGATATCGCTTGTAAACAGTTGAGGACTCAGCACTGGCTACTGTGTGACCCCACTGCTTATGTTCTATCAAACTGATTAAGACTGATTTATCCGGAGGGC
>NW_025142349.1:0-1258 GCF_004010195.1 Chiloscyllium plagiosum | reverse complement strand
GGCTAAGAACAAAAAGTCGAAAAGAGAGGTGAGATAAGGAAGAATACAATGGGGATGTGGAAGAAGAGGAGAGGAGTAAGCTGCCATGGAAGTTCAACAGAGGCTCTGACACGTTAAGTGATATGGTGTTATTCATTAGGCTCTCACTCCATTTAGGATAGAAGACTCTCCAAGCTTGTATGAAACCTTGAGACTTTCCCACACTTTGTAACATCAGGACGCAACTAGGCTGCCTAGTTTCTAATGTTGCATTTTATATGTCCATCTATCAGCTTCCTTAGGTGATCTGGACTCTTGATGAGGATAGCATGAGTACCCTGCAGCAAAACTAAGTGACCTCATCTGGTGGTGAGCTGGTGCATGTTGCTCACTGTCTTATTTCCTGTGCACTTGTGCTGGTGAGCCATTGTATACAAATGCGTTCTGTAATCTAACTTCTGAAATACATATTCTGCCAGTTTCTGAGTGCTTGTGAGTGTTAGATTGCGATGGTGCATCTTCATAAATCCTAAAAACAAATCATACCTTAGGGTTGTGTAAGAATGAATTTTAAATGTAATTGAAACCCCAACATATTTTAAATCATTGATCACCTATTATTGTATTGCTTATATTTGTTATGATGCTGAATCAGAATCCCGAAGTATTTATAGATGTATTTAACTCTTAATAACAAAATATGGTTGTAAGTTTGCTCACTGAGCTAGAAGGTTTGTTTTCAGATGTTTCATCACCATACTAGGTAACATCATCAGTGAGCCTCCAGTGAAGTGCTGGTGTTATGTCCCATTTTCTATTTATGTGTCTTGGTTTCTTTGGGTGGGTGATATCATTTCTGGTTCTTTTTCTCAGAGGATGGTAGATGGGATCCAAATCAATGTGTTTATTGATGGAGTTCCAGTTAGAATGCCAGGCCTCCAGGAATTCTCGTGCGTGTCTCTGTTTAGCCTGTCGTAGGATGGATGTGTTGTCCCAATCCAAGTGATGTCCTTCTTCTTCTGAGTATGAGGATACTAGTCTTTTGGTGGCTAGTTGGTTTTCGTTATCCTGGTGGCTAGTTTTCTGCCTATTTGTCCAGTACAATGCTTGTTACAGTCCTTGTATGGTGTTTTGTAAATGACATTTGTTTTGCTGGTTGTTTGTATTGGGTCCTTTAGATTCATTAGTTGCTGCTTATGTGTGTTGGTAGGTTTGTGGACTGCCATGATGGGAAGGGGTCTGAGTGGTCTGGAAGTTACTTCAGAGATGTCTTTCATGT
>NW_025142348.1:0-1258 GCF_004010195.1 Chiloscyllium plagiosum | reverse complement strand
TTCAGCTTTCATTCAATGAAACAAACTGCATTCAATGAATCATTGAATCAAACTGCAATAATTGATTCAATGAATCAAATCTTATTCCTTGTTTCAATCGAACATACCTAACTCACTTATTTAGTGAATGTTACTCGCCTCGTTCATTCAATGAAACAGACTGCACATGATAAGACGTTCATTCGTTCGTACACTCATTCGGGCATTGCTTCTATCAAACAAATAGCACACATTTAATTCATGAAGCAAACTGCAATTGTCAATTCAATGCAAACAGTTACTCATTCATTCAATGTCACAAGATACACATTGTTTCAATCAGACTGCACACATTAACCTCATGAACCAAACTGCAAGTGTTAATTGAATGAGTAGAGCTTCTCACATTCTTTCAACGTGTCAAGCATACCGTTTTCATTTAACAAAACAAACTGCATTCATTGAATCATTGAATCAAACTTCAATCATTGATTCAGTGAATTAGAACTTATTCCTTGTTTCAATCGAACAAGTTAACTCACTTATTTATTGAATCCTACTGCACCCATTCATTCAATGAAATGCACTGTATGTCATTAATAAAAGACTAGAGCTCCCGCCATTCATTCAATCCAACGAGCAAAACGCTTTCATTCAATGGAGCAAACTGCACTCATTTATTCAAACATGCAGACCACGTCTTAATTCAATGAGTATAGCTTTTCACCTTCATTCAATGAGTCAAGCATAAGGCTTTCATTCAATGTAACAAACTGCATTTATTGAATCTTTGAATCAAAGTACAATCATTGATTCAATGAATCAAACCTTATTCCTTGTTTCAATCGAACAAACTTAATCTCGTCGCTAGTGAATCCTTCAACACTCAATCAATCAGACAGCACAGGATAATTTAATGAGTAGAGGTACTCTCATTCGTTCAAAGCCACAAGCTTAACGCATTGATTCAATCAAACACATTGCACACATTTAGTGCATGATATAAACTGCACCTGTTCATTCAATGAGTAGAGCTCTTCTCTTTCATTCAATGACTCGTGCTTAACTCTTTGTTTCTTTGAATCAATGAGTGAAATGTGAATCAAGTAATGAATGAATGCAAGTTGAATCAAACCTTATTCCTTGTTTCAATCGAACAAACTTAATCTCGTCGCTAGTGAATCCTTCAACACTCAACCAATCAGACAGCACAGGGTAATTTAATGAGTAGAGGTACTCTCATTCGTTCAACGAAAGAACTGCACGCTTTCATTCAATG
>NW_025142347.1:0-1258 GCF_004010195.1 Chiloscyllium plagiosum | reverse complement strand
GAACAGAAGTGAAGATATTCAATGAAGTTTACATAATGTTCAGAACAAATAGTCAATGTCCATGTGCAACAAGAACTAGACACCATTCAAGATTGTACTGTATAAGTCTGGGTAACATTCAAGCAACAGCACTGCTAGACACTGCATATTTCGACAATAAAAGGTGCTGCTCAATCAGCACCTCAGTCTGGGTTCACAAGAAGATGAGGAAGTCATTCAGCCCCTCAAACTTTTGGACAAGACGTATGATAGCGCATTTAGTACCTCCTGCCAATTACACGGGAAGAGAAGGAATCTGCTCACTCCACACGTTACTTACACAGGAATCCGAAAGAGACTATTTCACACATGGAGTCACTTACAGGGGAAGACGAAGAGGTCATTCAACTTCTCAACTCAATAACACAGGGACAGGAACGTCTGACAGATGCTCTAACATCACAAACAAATGGAGCAGGAACTGAACAGATTAACTGCTCCAAATTGATCTACGTGGCTTAATTATTCATAGTACATAAATAAGTGTACATCCATAACCATCAAATTTCAACTTCGTTACTCTTTCACAACACTGCAGATTAAACACACAGTTACTGCACTCTCTCCTCGTGTTACCATCATGCCAGGGTTTAGTCGGGTGAAACTCCTTTGCACTGTCTCGATGACAATGACTTCATTATTTATAAAGTAGTCCAAATCTGTACACAATGCATGAAATACTCCCTTCAACAAAACACCACAGTTGGAAAAGATATAGTAACTCTGATACTTCAATCAATTTGTATGAAAAGTTGCATATGATTTAATTCCTGCCACTTAAGAATTCTGTTAGTGACTTATGACCAAGGTCATCTAGGTCCTTTTCAACAAAACCACTCGCCAACGTCTCACCATTTATATATATATATATATATGTATACATATGGTATATATTCCAAACCACCTACCCATGGTCTCTAACATTCCCCATTCACCTTTATTCAACCATATCAAACATCTGCTGAAAATCTAAATACTCAACTCCCATTGGTTCTCAATTGTCGATGTCACAGCGGACAATCTTCACAAACTCCTTGTCGATGTCACAGCGGACAATCTTCACAAACTCCAGCAGGTTTATCAAAGATCATTTCCCTTTACTGAATCGCGGCCGAATCTACCAGATCAGATCATTGCTTTCCAAGTGTTTAGTTGCTACATTTGAATAAAAGGTTACAATGATTTGCTCACAGCTGACATCCAGCTATTTAGTTTTCTT
>NW_025142346.1:0-1258 GCF_004010195.1 Chiloscyllium plagiosum | reverse complement strand
TATCCACGATGTTCCTCGTGGCTCCATTACCTGTGGGACACATGACATTTTAAGGTGGTTTGCTGGCAGTGAGGAAAGTAGCCAGATATTTTATCTCAAGTCTCAGAGAAGCATCTTCCATTTCTGAGAAGACAGACCCTTGTTCTCCATGGACGTGAGAAGCTGGTGGGAATAGTTAACTGTTTTAGAATGAAGATATTGTGGCTGTTGTCGGGATAACATGACGTTTAATGCAGTATTACACACTAAATGCACTGTATTAATGTGGGGAGAGTTTATTCAAAGATCGAACCTCTGTCTCTCTCAATCACCATGTGGAGTGGGGGTGGAATGAGGGGAACGTCCTCGGATGTTCTTAATCTATTGAGAATCATGTAACTCGAGTAAAAAAAAGCCATTAAATTTATCTCCGTATCAGTG
This sequence comes from Chiloscyllium plagiosum, assembly GCF_004010195.1. Taxonomy (NCBI): domain Eukaryota; kingdom Metazoa; phylum Chordata; class Chondrichthyes; order Orectolobiformes; family Hemiscylliidae; genus Chiloscyllium; species Chiloscyllium plagiosum. The sequence goes on along the minus strand of NW_025142346.1, from coordinate 838 downwards.
CCTGTTTAGAACACAAAGAGCGGTTGTCCATCCCGCTTAAGGTTCAATGTAATCACCTCTTATTCTCTCACTGTTCATGGTGCCATCACCCCATGGATTAGTCTGGTGAAACTTGAGAGAAAGTCTATCCACAGTACCCCAAATCCTGCCTCAACAACACTCTCAGGGATGATCACAGTAATCCTTTTCTCTCACTTAGACATCACCGTTTTTTCCTGTGCCACAAAAAGCCATTCCTTCTCTATGCACTCTGTCTGACATGGAATGTATAAGTTCCTTACATCTATACGTCAGCATCAATAAAGCCAACACCAGAGATGCGTATGGAGATGTGCATCACTCTTGGGGAGAATTTCAATGAGATTGAATTCACTTTAAATAGGGGATGATCACTTACCTGAATAAAAATGAGCTGTAGGAATACGGGAAACAGGCAGTGGAAGGGAGCTATCTTTACTTCTGTTCTTCTCTCACAGGATGCATGAAGCCCTGGTCAGGGCAGCATGTTATGCCGATCTTGAACTGAGTGTTTGGTTCAGCTGTTCCACAGGACAGTAAAGAGTAAAGCACATTCCTGTCGGGTCGTAGTGTTACAACACAGGATACATTCTCCTGCTTATTAATTTAAAACCAACAACAGAGAAAATATTTATCCACTGCAGTAATCCATGATAATTCTAGAGTCCAAAACTATTTGAAGTAAAAATTAACAACTTTATTTCTTAAAGTATAACAGAGAATAATAAACGAATGACTATTAACAACTTCTTCCTCAAAACTATCTTTTACCTCCCCTTTCCCCCCAACTATACTAGTCCAATAAGACTCTTAATTAAGA
>NW_025142345.1:0-1258 GCF_004010195.1 Chiloscyllium plagiosum | reverse complement strand
GTGTGTGTGTGTCCCTCCCTCGCTATATGTGTGTGTCCCTCCCTTGCTGTGTGTGCGTGCATCCCTCCCTCGCTGCGTGTGTCAGCAAGTCCGTTGCTCGCTGTGTGTGTGTACGTGTCACATCCTCACTGTATGTGTTTGTGTGTCCCCCTTCACTGCGTGTCCCTCGCTCGCTGTTTGAGTGTGTGTCACTCCATCGCATTGTGTGTATGTTTGTCTCTCTCGCTGTGTCCTCCCTCGCTGTGTGTGCATGTCCCTCCCTCGCTGTGTGTGTGTCCCTCCCTCGCTGTGTGTGTGTGCGTGCCCCCTCACTGTATCTGTGTGTGTGTGTGTCCGACTCTCCCTCGCTGTGTGTGTGTGTGTGGCCCTCCCTCGCTGTGTGTGGGTGCGTGTCCCCCATCACTGTATCTGTGTGTGTGTGTCCCTCCCTCGCTGTGTGTGTGTGTGTGGCCCTCCCTCGCTGTGTGTGCGTGCGTGTCCCCCCTCACTGTATCTGTGTATGTGTGTCCCTCCCTCTCTGTGCGTGTGTGTGTGTTCCTCCCTCGCTCTGTGTGTGTGTGTGTGTGTGTCCCTCCCTCGCTCTGTGTGTGTGTGTGTGTGTGTGGGTGTGGTACCACCGTCGCTGTGTATGTGTGAGCTTCCCCTACTTGGTGTGTGTGTGTGTGTGTGTGTGTGTCTGTGTGTGTGACCCTCTTGCTGTGCGTGTGTGTGCGTGGCCCTCCCTCGCTGCGTGTGAATGTGTCTCCACCTCGCTGTGTGTCTGCGTGTATTCCTCTCTTGCTCTCTGTGTATGTGACCCTCCCTCGCTGTGTGTGCGTGTGTCCCTCTCTCGCTGAGTGTGTGTCTCTCTGTCTCGATGTGTGTGTTTCTGTTTGTGTGCTTGCGCATGCGCCAGTCCCTCCCTTGCTCTGAGTGTGCGGGTCCCTCTTGCTGTGAGTATGTGTGTCCCTCTTGCAGTGTATGTACGTGTCCCACCCTCGCTTTGTGTGTGTGTGTCCCTCTGGCTGTGTGTGCGCGTGTCACTCCCTTGCTCTTTGTGTGTGTGCATCCCGTGTTTGTGTATATCCCCTCACTGTGTGTGCGCTTCTCCCCTCACTGTGTGAGTGCATGCCCCCCCTCGCTGTGTGTGCATGTCCCTCCCTCGCTGTGTGTCTGCGTGTATTCCCCTCAACGTAAGTGTGCGTATTTGTCCCTGTCTCGCTGTGTGTGCGCGTCTCTCCCTTGTTCTGTATTTGAATGTGTGTGTGGGTGTGTGTGT
>NW_025142344.1:0-1258 GCF_004010195.1 Chiloscyllium plagiosum | reverse complement strand
ACAGCAGTTCTCATTTTACGTTTCACAATGGTTAAACATATTCAGGGATATGAATATTGTATGGGAAAAACTGCGTTGAGGAGATGTTCAGCCATTAACTAGAATAGGGAAAGCTCAATGAGTTGTATGACTTATTCCTTTCCCGATGCTACTGTGCAGTGTGTGGGAAAGCTCTGTAAATGTTGTCACAAGCTCTCAGCTGTTAGGAAGGAGGTCTCTGCAGGGTCGACAGGATTGTGTTTGCCGTTCCCTTTTCTGATATCGAGGCTGTTGCCGGCTGTTCTCTCCGGGTTTATCCTTTAAGACCTCGGAGCAGTTTGATACAATTGAGTGGCTTGCTTGGCCTTTTTAGAGACAATTGAAGAGTGTATCACATGTCTGTGTGTCTAGAGTCACTTTTAGGCCAGACCGGGAAAGCACGGGGGATTCACTTCCTGAAAGTACACTGGAGAAGGAGTTCGACGTCTATAATCGACATTGAACACAAGATCACTATTACTGACACCAGATAATATATCTAGATATTTTATTTATTGTTTTTAACTTGCACCAGTTGCCAGAGAATTATTCTGGTCTGGATTAGGAATCCAATGACAATTCCACAATAGCACCATCTCCACATGGGGGCTTATCGGAAACCACACGGAACCGATTATTTCTGTGCTGTGTGACAGCTCTATCAAAAATAACCCCAACCAATTTGACCATCGTGATGGGACTGAGGGCGTGGCAATTGGTCTGATTGTAATTATTCCCTTCTTAGGGGATGGGACATAGTTGAGTAATTACCCACGTTAGGAGAAAGTGAGGACTGCAGTTGCTAATTACCCACATTGCCAGGGAGTTGTCAGAGTTGGAGCTGGAATGAAACAGCTTCCTCAGGTACACGGCTTGTTGTATAGCAAAAGTCCTCAGTCCTATTGCAGGAGTGGTGTCAGGGCCAAACGCCTTTGTCGTATCAATAGTGCCTACCTGTTGCTTCATATCACGTGCAGTGAATTGAATTGATTGAAGACGAGCATCTGTGATTCTGAGGGTATCATAGTGAGGGTGAGGTGGGTAATCGAATCAACACTTCTGGCTGAGGATGGTGCAGATACTGCATCTTCTACATGGATGCACAGGGCTGTTCCATTATTTAGGATGCGGATATTTGTGGAGTCCTCTCCTCCTGTAAGTTGTTTAATGGTCCAACGACTTTTATGCATAGATTTGACAGGACGACAGAGCTTATATCTGATTTGTTAGTCTTGAGATC